>NW_026692220.1:0-246105 GCF_021218885.2 Marmota monax
GTTTTAGTCTAGTGTTAGGGTCAGGTTTAGAACTAGTGTTTGTGTTAGGGTCAGAATAAGGGTAAGGGTTAGTGTTCGGATTTGGGATAGGATTAGAGCTAGAATGAGGTAGTGTTAAGACTATTAATGAGGTTAGGAATTTGGTTAGTCTAAGGATTAGACATAGGTCTAGGGCTACCATTAGGTTTAGGGTTATTCATGGGGTAAGAAATAGCCTTAGAGCTAGGGTTAGGGCTAGAGTTATGTTTAGGGTTCAATCTAGGTTTGGGGATCGGATTAGGGATAATTTTTGGGTTAGGGTTAGGGCTAGTGATAGGGCAATGGCTAATGTAAGAACTAGGGTTACAATGAGGGTTAGTTTTAGCATTCAGGTTAGGGGTAGGTCTAGTGTTAGGGTTAGGTTTAAGGTCAGGATGATATTTAGAGCTAGGATTAGTGTTAGGATATGAGTCAGGGTCAGGGTTAGATTTAAGGTTAGGGTCAGAATTTGAATTAAGGCTATGATTAGGTCTAGGTGAGTGTTAGGTTTTGGTTTAAGTTAAGGTTTATGGTTAGGGCTATTTCTGTTTGTTTTACTGCTAGGGTTAGGGTTAGGGCTAGTTTTAAGATTAGCATTAGGGTTAGGGCTAGTTTTAGTGGTAGGCTTAGGCTTAGGGTTAGGGTTAGATTTTAAGTTAGTGTTAGATCTAGGGTTAGGTCTAGGACTAAGGATAGGGCAAGGGTTAGGACTAGGGTTAGGGTTATGGTAATGGATAGGCTTAGAACTAGGGATAGGGATAGTGTGAGAGTTAGAGGTAGTCTTAGGGCTAGAGTTAGGTTTAGGTTTAGGTATGAGTTAGTGGTATGGCCAGTGTTAGGTTTTGCTCTTGGTTGAGGGTCAGTTTTTTTACCTAGGGTTTGTGTTAGGGTCAGAATAAGTGTAAGGGTTTGGGAGAGGATTAGGCTCAGGACTATTAATAGGGTTCAAATTTTGTAAGCCTAAGGATTAGGGATAGATCTTGGTTTACCATTAGGGTTACAGTTTCACTTAGGGTAAGGGAGAGAGTTAGAGCTAAATTTAGGGCTACAGTTATGGTAGGGTTAGGGTTAAGGTTAGGTTTAGGTTTCAGATTATGGCTAGTTTTTTTGTTAGTGTTAGGACTAGGGTTAGGGCAATCACTAATATAAGAACTAGTGTTACAATTAGGGTTAGTTTTAGGGTTAGGGTTAGGGTTATGGTTAGTTTTATTGTTAGGGTTAAGTTTAAGGTTAGGGTGATATTTAGATCTAGGGTTAGTTTTAGGATATAAGTCAGGGTCAGGGTTAGGGTTCAGACTCACATTAGGGCTAGGGTTACTGTTAAGTTTTGGTTTAAGTTTAGGATGGTGTTTCAAGCTAGGGTGAATTTAGCATATGAGTCAGTGTCAGGTATACTTTTAAGGTTAGGGTTAGGACTCGAATTAAGGCTATGGTTAGGTCTAGGTGTAGTGTTAGGTTTTGGTGTAAGTTAGGTTTAGTGTTAGGGCTATTGCTTTGTTTTGTTTTACTGCTAGTTGTAGGGTTAGGGCTAGTTTTATGATTAGCATTAGGATTAAGTTTAGTGTTAGCATGAGGCTTAAGCTTAGGGTTAGGGCTAGGACTAAGGATTGGGCAAGGGTTAGGGTTATGGTAAGAGCTAAGATTAGAAATAGTGATATGGCTAATGTGAGAATTATTGTTAGTCTAAGGGCTAAGGTTAAATTTAGGGTTAGGAATAGGGATAAATTAGGGCTAGAATTCATTCTATGGTTAGTGTTCAGCTTAAGCAAAGAATCAGGGTTAGATTTAGGATTTAGTTTAGGGTAAGGTATGATGTTATGCTAGTTTTAGAGGTAGGGTGATGTTTAGAATGAGGGTTAGGATTAGGGTTATGATTAAGGCTAGGTTTAGGACTAGGATGAGGGCTAGGGTTTGTTGTATGGTTAGGGCTAGGATTAGAAGTATGGCTAATATGAAGTCTAGAATTATGTTTAAAGATAGTTTTAGGATTAGGATTATGGGCAGGTCTAGTGTAAGGTTTAGGTTTAGGGTTAGGTTTAGGTTTAGGGCTAGGGGTATTATTAAGGTGAAGGTCTAGGTTAGGGTTTGGAATAGGTTAAGGCTTAAATTTAGGAATTGAATTACCATTAGGATAAGGGTTTGGGTGATGATAGGCTTAGAATTAGGATTCATGTTAGGTTTAGGGAAATGGATAGGGATAGGTTTAGAGATAGGGTTAGGTTTAGGCCTAGGGTTAGCATTAGGGTTACGGTTATTGTTATGGTAATGTATAGGGTTAGGGCTAGGTTTAGGGCTATGATTAGGGATAGGGCTATGGTTAGGGTTAGGCTTGGGGTTAAAGCTTGGGTTAGGGCTCAGATTAGGGCTACAATTTGGGTTAAGTTAGTGCTAGGGTTAGCATTATGGCTAATGTAAGTACAAGGGTTAAGATCTGGGAAAATTTTAGGTTTAAGATTAGGGCTAGGTTTAGTGTTAGGATTAGTGTTAGGATTGGGGTGATGTTTAGAGCTAGGATTAGTTTTACTGTCAGAGTCAGTGTCAGGGTTAGTTTTAGGGTTCAGCTTAAAACTTGAATTAGGGCTAGGGTTAGGGGTAGGTGTATGGTTAGAGTTTGGTTTAGTTTAAGGATTAGGGATAGAGCTTATGGCTCGGTTTTGTTTTAGGGCTAGGGCTAGGATTAGTGCTAGATTTAGGATTAGTGTTAGGGTTTAGGGCTAGTGTTAGGGTTAGGCTTAGGCTTCATGTCAGGTTTAGATTTAGAGATAGATTATGATCTAAGGTTAGTTCATGGGTTACGGATAAGGCAAAGGTTAGGACTAAGTTTAGGGCTAGGTTTAATGTTACGTTAAGGGATAGGGTTAGGGTTACTTTAAGGGATATGGTTAGAACTAGTGATAGGGCTAGTGTGAGAGTTAGATTTATTCTTAGATCTAGGGTTATAGTTAAGTTTAAAGTTAGGATGAAATTAGGGCTCAGATTAGGGCTAGGGTTAGTATTGGTGTTAGAGCTAGGGTTAGGGTTAGGGTTACGATTATCTAGGTTTAGGGCTAGGATAAGGGCTGGGTTTTTTTAGGGTTAGGGCTAGGATTAGGGCTAGGTCTAATGTCAAGTGTGGGGTTACGGTTGAGGAGAGGACAATTAGGTTTATGGCTAGGTCTAGTTTACGGGTTAGGTTTAGGGTTAAGGGTCAGGTTTAGAGCTAGGGTAATTATTAGTGTCAGGATCAGATTAGAGTTTGGTTGAGGTTAGGGTTTAGGGTTAGGGCTCAAATAAGCATTAGGGTCAGGATTAGGGTAATGATAGGTTTTTGTTTAGGTTTCAGGTTAGGTTTATGATTATTGATAGGGTTAGATTTAGAGATAGGATTTGTGTTACACCTAGGGTTAGCATTAAGGTAAGGGTAATGGTTAGGATAATGGATAGGGTTAGAGCTAAGGTTCGGGGCACAGTTATGGTCAGGAATAGGTCTTGAGTTAGGGTTAGGATTAGGGTTAGAACTAGGGTTAGTGTTAGGGTTATGTTTAGTGTAAGGTTTAGGTTTTGAGCTAGGGTTAGGGCTAGGGTGAGGGTTAGGATTAGAGTTAGGTCTAGGGATAAGATTAGAGTATGGTTAGGGTTAGGATTGAATTAGGGCTAGCATCATCATTAGGGAAAAGGTTAGGGTTAGAGTAATGGATATGTTTAGATGTAGGCATAGGGTTAAGGTTAGTGTTAGATTGAGGTTTAGGTTTAGGGTTAGGGCTATAGTTATGTTTAAGGGTTAGGATTAGGCTACAGTTAGGTCTATGGCAAGTGCGAGGTTTAGGGTTAGTCTAGTGTTAGTTTTCTGGTTAGGTTTAGGATTAGGGTTAGGCCTAGGGTTATCAATAGGTTTAGGGTTAGTTTTAGGGTAATGGGTATGTTTAGAGCTAAGTTTAGGGCTAGGGTTTAATTTAGGATTAGGGTTAGTGTTAGGAGTATATTTAGGGATAGGTGTAGGTTTATGTTTAGGGTTAGGGTTAGGACTAATCAAGTGTTAGGTTAGGGTTAGGGTTAGTGTTATGCTTAGGCCTAGGATTAGCTCTAGGTTTTGTTTTAAGTTTTAGGCCTAGGGTTAGGGATATGGGTAATGTAAGATCTAGGATTATGATTAGGGCTAGTGTGAGGGTTAGGATTTGGGCTAGGTCTAGTGTTAGGTTTAGATTTTTGGTTAAGGTCAGGTTTAGAGTTAGGTTTACTCTTAAAGGCAGTGTCAGTGTTTGGATTTGAGTTAGAGTTAGGGTTACAGCCAGAATTAGAACTAGGTTTAGGTCTAGAGGAAGGGTCAGTGTTTGTGTTAACTTAAGGGTTACTTTAAGGGCTAGGGATAGGTTTTGGTTTAGGTCTGGGGCTAGTGGTAAGGCTAGATTTAGGATTTGGTTTATGTCTAGGGCTAGTGCTATGGTTTGTTCTAGGGTTAGGGCCAGGTTTATACCTAGGGTTAGTGTTAGGGTAAAAATAATGGTCAGGGTTAAGATTAGGGTTTGGAATAGGGTTATAGCTAGGGTGAGGGTAGGGTTATGACTATTAATAGGGTTAGAGCTTTGGTTAGCTTAAAGATTAGGGATAGGTATAGGGTTACCATTAGGGTTAGTGTTTCGCTTTGGGTAAGGGATAGGCTTAGAGCTAGGGTTAGGGCCAGAGTTAAGGTTAGGGTTAGGTTTAATCTAGGTTTAGGGCTAAGATTAAGGCCGATTTTTGTGTTAGGGTTAGGGCTAATGTTATGGCAATGGATAATGTAAGAACTAGGTTACAACTAGGATTCGGGGTAGGGGTAGGTCTAGTGTTATGGTTAGGTTTAATGTTAGGGTGATATTTATGGCTAGGCTAGTATTAGGATATGATTCAGAGACAGTGTTAATGTTAGAGTTAGGATTAGGACTCAAATAAGGGCTAAGATTACTGTTAGGGTTCAGTTTAAGGTGAGGGCGGTTTTTAGAGATAGGGTGACTGTTAGGATATGAGTCAGCACCAGGGTTAGTTTTAGGGTTATGACTCGAATTAAGGCTAGGGTTACTGTTAGGGTTCGGTTTAAGTGTAGGATGGTGTTTAGACCTAGGGTGAGTGTTAGGGTATGATTCGTGGTCAGGGTTAGTTTAAGGTTATTGTTAGGACATGAATTAGGGCTAGGGTTAGGTCTAGGTGTAGTGTTAGGGTTTGGTTTATGTTAAGTGTTAAGATTAGGACTATTGCTCAGTTTTTTTGAGGGAGAGAGAGAGAGAGAGAGAGAGAGAGAGAGAGAGAGAGAGAGGATTTTTAAATATATATTTTTAGTTTTTGGTGGACACAACATCTTTTTTTAAAATTATATTTTAATTGTTTCTGAGGATTGAACCCAGCACCCTGTGCGTGCCAGGTGAATGTGCTACCAATTGAGCCACATTCTCAGCCACTATTGCTCTGTTTTGTTTTAGTCCTAGGTTATATGATTAGCATTAGGATTAGGGCCAGTGTTTGTGTTAGGCTTAGGCTAAGGGTTAGTTTAGACTTGGAGTTAGGGTTAGATCTAGGGTTAGGGCTAGATCTAAGGACAGGGCAAGGGTTAGGGCTAGGTTTAGGGTTACGGTAAATGATAGGGATAGAACTAGGGATAAGGCTAGGGTGAGAGTTAGAGTTAGTCTTAGGGCTAGGGTTATGGTTAGTTTTAGGGATAGGGCAAAATCAGGGCAAGGATTAGAACTAGGGTTAGTTTTCAGCTTAGGCCTAGCATTAGGGCTAGGTTTAGGGTTAAGTTTAGGGTAAGGGATGTGTTATAGCTACGTTTAGATGTAGATGAGGGTTGGAAATAGGATTAGGGATAGGGTTAGGGTTAGGGTTATGATTAAGGCTAGGTTTAGGGCTAGGATGAGGGCTAGGGTTTGTTTTAGGGTTAGGTCTAGAATTAGGGATAGGGATAATGTCAGGTCTAGTGTTACAGTTAGGAGTAGATTTAGGATTAGGTCTATGTCTTAGTCTAGTGTAAGTGATAAGTTTATGGTAAGGTTTAGTTTTAGAGCTAGGGGTATTTTTAGGTTCAGGGTCAGGGTCAGGGTTATGGTTTGTATTAGGTTAAGATTTAGGGATAGGGCTCAAATGAGCATTAAGCTTAAAGTTAGTAATAGGGTAATGAATAGGGTTAGGCTTAGGGTTCAGTGTTGATTTAGGGTGATAGAGAGTTTTAGGGTTTGTGATAGGGTTAGGGTTATGCCTAGGGTTATCATTAGGAATAGGGTTATCATAAGGGTAATGTATAGGTTTAGGGCTAGTGTTAGGGTTAGGGCTAGGGTTTGAGTTGTTTTTTAGGGATAAGGCCAGGTTTATGTTTAGGGCAAAAGTTAGGCTTCGAGATATGGTTATGTCTAAGGTGAGGGTTAGGCTTAGGGTTATGTCTAGGTTTATGTTTAGTGTTATGCTTATGATAGGTTTAGGCCTTGGATTAGGGCTAGGTTTTGTGTTAGGTTTAGGTCTAGGATAAGTGCTATAGGTTATGTGAGATCTAGGGATCTAATTAGGGCTAGTTTTAGGATTAGGATTATGGCTAATTCTAATGTTAAGTTTAGATTTTGGTTTAGCTAGGCTTAGTGTTAGTGTTAGTGTCAGTGTTCAGATTAGAGTTAGGGTGGAAGCCAGATTCAGGATTAGGGTTAGGTTTGGGGGTAGTGTTATTGTTTGGTTTAGGTTAGGGTTATTGTTAGGTATAGGATTAAGTTTTTGTTTAGGTCTAGGGCTGGAGTTGTTGGTAGATTTAGGATTAGGTTTAGGTCTGGGGGTAGTGTTAGGGTTAGGGTTAGGTAAAAGTTTACTGGTAGGGCTAGTTTCAGGGTTCAGTTTAGGGCTAGGGTCAGGTTTAGACCTATAGTTAGTGTTATGGTCAGAATAAGGGTGAAGGTTAGGGTTAGGTTTTGGGTTAGGTTTAGTGCTAGAATGAGAGCTAGGGTTTGGACTAGTAATAGGGTTAGTGTTTGATTTAGGCTAAGGATTACAATTAGGACTAGTGTTTAGCATTATGGATTGGGTTTGGCTTAGGATAAGGGATAGGGTTAGAGCTAGGCTTAGAGCTAGGGAGGGTTAAATCTAGTTTTAGGGCTCATATTAGGGCTATATTTGTTTGGGGGTTAAAGCTGGGTTAGAACTAAGGCTAACGTAAGAACTAGGGTTATTATAAGGGTTAGTTTTAGGGTTAGGGTTTGGGCTAGGAATGGTGTTAGCATTTGCTTTATGGTTAGGGTGATATATAGAGCTAGGTTTAGTATTTGGATATAAGTCAGGGTAAGGATTAGTTTTAGTCCTAGGGCTCGAATTTGAGCTAGGGTTATGGCTAGTTGAAGAGTTAGGGTTTAGTTTAGGTTAGGTTTAGTGTTAGGGTAATGACACAGTTTTGTATTAGGGCCAGGGCTAGAGTTAGGGTTAGTTTTATGATTAGTGATAGTGTTCAGCTAGTGGTAGGATGAGGTTTAGGTTTAAGGTTAGGGTTAGATTTAGAGTTTATAACCGTAATTTAGAGATATGGTTAGACCTAGGGTTAGGGCTAAGGTTAGGGCTAGTGTTGGGTTTATGGTAATGGACAGGTTTAGAAATACAAAAAGGTCTAGTTTGAGAGTTAGAGTTATTCTTTGGGCTAGAGTTAGGGATTTGCTTGGGGTTAGAGCTAAATTAGGGCTAGATTAGTGCTAGGTTTAGTGTTAGGGTTAGGCCTGTGGTTAGGGCTAGAATTAGGGTTAGTGTTAGGGTTATGGTTAGTTTTAGTGGAAGGGATGAGGTTATGGCTATGTTCATGACTAGACTAGGGCGAGGGTTAAAATTAGTTATAGGAATAAGGTGAGTGTTTGGGTTAGTATTAAGGCGAGTTTTAGGGCTAGGATGAGGGCTAGGGTTTGTGTTAGGGTAAGAGCTAGGATTAGAGTTGGGCTCATGTCAGGTCTAGGGTTATGTTTAGGAATAGTGTTAATTTTAGGTTTATGGCTAGGTCTAGTGGAAAGTTAGGTTTAGGGTAAAGGTCAGGTTTAGAGCTAGGTGTATTATTATGGTCAGAGTCCGGTTTAGGGTTTGGTTTAGAATAAGGTTTAGGTTTAGGGCTCAAATTAGCATTAGGGTTAGGGTTAAAGTAATGGATAGTGTTAGGTTTAGGGTTCAGGTTAGGTTTAGAGTAATACATAGGGTTAGTGTTAGTGATAGGATTAGTATTAGGCATAGGGTTAGCATTTGAGTTAGGTTTATGTTTAGGGTAAAGGATAGGGTTAGTGCTAGTGTTAGGGCTTGTGTTAAACTTAGGATTTTGGCTAGGTTTAGAGATAGGCCTAGGGTTAATGTTAGTGTTAGGTTTAGCAGAAGTGTTCGGGTTTGAGTTAGGGTTAGGGCTAGGGTGAGGGTTAAAGTTAGAGTCAGGGCTACGGTTAGGGTTAGAGTTAGGGTTGTGGCTTGGGTTAGCATTAGGGTTAGGGTTATGTTAAAGGTAATGGATAGAGTTTGTGCTAGAATTTTTGCTATGGTTACAGTTAGGATTAGGGCTAGATTTAGGGTTAGGTTGAGCATTAGGGCTATTGTTATGTTTAGGGTAAGAATTAAAGTTTGAGTAGGGTTAGGGCTAGGGCCAGTATTAGGTTTAAGGTTAGTGCTAGAGGCAGGGTTAGGGTTATGCTTAGGTGTCTATGTTTAGGGCTAGGAGGAGGGCTATGTTGTGTGTGAGGTTTAGGGCTAGTGTTAGGTGTATGGGTAATGTAAGAGCTAGGGTTATGGTTATGGGTGGATTTAGCGGTTGTCTAGTGTTAGGGTTAGTTTTCCAGTTAGGATAAGTTTTAGAGCTAGGGTTTGTGTTAGAGTAAGTGTCTAGAGGTAAGTCTAGGGTTACGGTTAGGGATAAATTTAGGGTTATGTTAATGGTTAGGTATATTGTAAGGGTTAGATTTAGAGTAGGGGTCAAGTTTATAGCTAGATATATTATTTTCAGGTCAGGGTATGGCTTATGGTTCACTTTAGGTTAAGGTTTAGGTTTAGGGCTTTAATAATTGTTAAAGTTAAATTTAGGGTTAGGGTAATGAATAGGCTTAGGATTAGGGTATGGGTTAGTTTTAGGGTAATACATAGTTTTGGAGATTTTTATAGTGTTAGGGTTAAGCCTAGAGTTAGAAATTAGGGTTAGAATTATGGTTAGGGTAATGGATAGGTTTAGAGCTAGGTTTAGGGTTAGGCTTATGGTTAGGATTAGGGCTAGGGTTAGGGTTGTGTATAGAATTAGAGCTATGGTTAGGGCTATGGTTAAAGTTAGGATTATGGCTAGGGTTAGGTTAGGGTTTGGGATAGTGCTAGGGCTATGCTTAGGGTAAAGGTTAGGGCTAGGGATAGGGGTATGATTAGTTTAGGGTTATACTTAGGGAAATGTTTAGGCCTAGGATTAGGGCTAGGTTTTATGTTATTTTATGCTTAGTGTTAGGGCCATGTGTAGTTGTTGAGAGCCACAGCCGAAGAGGCCCCAGCAAACTTGCAGCTGCCAGCAAACTTCCAGCTGCCAACTGATTGGCTTCTCTGTGTTGATGCTCATTGGGCTGCTTCCCCGCACTTTCAGACCACAGAGCTGCTCATTGGGGGACTTTTTTTGGCTCTGCACATGCAAACCAGCAAATCGGCCTCAAGAGCAGGAGGAGTGGGGGAGGTTGAGAGGCTTGTGGGAAGCTGGTGGTGGCAGTTGAGCTCTGAGGGAATTCCTGAAGAGCTGTGTGGTGTGGTGTGTGTGTTCTAAAAATAAAGTTCGTTTCTTTTGACAAGTGGCTCCTGAATTGTGCCCAGCCAGACTGTGGCACTTGGTGGCCCGCAAGGGGAATGACTAAGAGTAAGTGATAAGTTAAACTGCTCGCCCCTGAGGGCAAGGCAAGAGGATGGGTAGCCATATTAAGATTCTTATTTTGTTTTGATTCACTTTTGTTTTAAGTTGCCTGTCCCTAGTGATTTGTAGGATGGAAGAAAAACCGCTCACATCTGAGGAACAGATAGGGATAAAGGACGGATGGACATTTCAGGAGGATAGAAAGGCTATAATGATTATTTGTTGTTCCAAATTTGTTTCACTCTGTTTCAGTTTTGATTGGCGTTATCTTGTTGGGTTGTATTATAGTTGTAGTAGAAAAATTCAAGTAAAAGAGAAGGTATCTCAAGCTAGTCAGACAGAGAAAAAAAATTCTAGTAAAAAAGAAGGTCTCTCGAACTAGTCAGACAGAGGAAGAAAGTTTAGAGCAGAAAAAGCCATCAGGGGAAATGTTACAACAGGAGAGTGCTACTAACACCTTTCTATCACCAGAGGGCATAAGTGTCCAACCAACAACGCCACCTCCATATGCTGGTAGGCCCCCAACCACTGCAGGAGATAGAAGGGAACCTGAGACACGATCAGAAATATTTACATGCCCTGTATCTGAGCAGGCAGGAGGGCAGCAAATTGACCATGCTTTAAATTTCAAAACAGTGAAGCAGCTAAAAGAGGATGTAACAACCTATGTTCCTCAAGCAACCTTCACCGTAATCATGGTTGAATCCATTATCAACTTGAACATGACGCCAGCAGATTGGGCTAATATGTGTAAAGTTGTGCTAAATGGAGGACAATACCTGTTATGGAAGGTTACAAATGAGGAATTTTGCAAGGAGATGGCTAGGCAAAATGCAGCAGCTGGTTATCCTCAGAGAAATCTAGATATGTTTTAGGAAAGGGACCTTATGAGGATCAGCAGCAAAAAATTGCATATGATCCTGGTGTATACTCACAAATTGCTGTAGATGTGGGTAGGGCATGGAACACTTCACAAGGACATGGAGGTTTACAAGGTCAGTTATCTAAGGTAATACAAGGAGCTAATGAACCTTACGTTGAATTTGTAGATAGACTTATTCAAACAGCTACTAGAGTTTTTGGGAATACAGAACAAGCAATGCCATTAATAAAACAACTGACTTATGAGCAAGTGAATTGTTGGTGCAGAGAATTCATTAGACCATGGAAACATGAAGATTTAAACACATATATAAAATTATGTAGAGACATTAATGAACAAAGGCAAGTCGTGGCAGTTGCAGTAAAACAGGTTTTAGATGCCAGGCCAAAAACATGCTATAATTGTGAACAAACAGGACCTTTTATAAAGGAATTGTCCCATAGGAGGAGGGTTTAACAAAACTAGGTATCAAAGGAGTAGAATACCGGGTATTTGCCCACAATGCCATAGAGAGAGACATTGGGCTAATGAATGCCATTCTCAAACCAACATAGATGGTACTCCATTATCAAAAAAACAAAAAAGGGCCAGGTGTCTATCCACGATATCATGGAGAAAGGCATTGGGCTCCATTGTCAAAAAATGGACAGGGGGGCCCAATGCTCTGGGGCCCAAGACCACAAATATACGGAGCACTGGAGGAACCCAGCAACCCCATCAGTGTAGTGCCCAAGACACATTGCCCATTAAATCCCTCACTAGACAAACCAGAGGAAGCACAAGATTGGACATCTGCGCCTCTGCCAGAACAGTACTAACTCCAGAGATGGGAGTTCAAATCATTCCCACAGGGGTAAAAGGACCTCTTCCCAAAGGAACAGTAGGCTTATTATTGGGTCACAGTTCTTCTATTCTAAAAGGATTTATGATAAGTCCTGGGGTAATTGATCCCGATTATGAAGGTGAAACAAAAATTATAGCCAGTTCTCCAAAGGGTATATCAGTAATTTCACCAGGAGATAGAATATCACAGTTACTAATAACACCCAGCCTACATGATAAATTTTCCAGTCGTACTGTAGAAAGAGGTTCCAGGGTATTAGGCTCCACAGGTGTAAATTGGGCTATGCTTTCTTTAAATTTAGATTCTCACCCCAAGCTAAAACTAAATATTCAAGGACATGAATTTAATGGGCTACTGTTTACAGGTGCAGACATTAGCATCATCTCTTGTCAAGAATGGCCAAAACATTGTCCATTACAACAAGCCATTCAAACTCTTCGAGGCCTAGGAGTGGAGACTAATCCCCATAGAAGTGCAATGGTATTAGATTGGAAGGATCCTGAAGGATGTGAAGGAACTATACAGCCATATGTATTGGATCATCTTCCCGTAAATTTATGGGGACGAGATGTCCTAGATCAATTAGGACTAATATTAACAAATAACATCAATCCAAATGCACCCACTCTTATGGCTAGGCAAGGTTTTAGGAAAGGAAAAAGATTAGAAGAACAAGAATAAGGTATAGCAGCACCAATACAAATAGTTCAAGGGACAGACAGACATGGGTTGGATTTTCAGAAGTTGTCACTGAGACAATAAAAATTACTTGGAAATCAGAAAGACCAGTATGGGTTCCTCAGTGGCCCCTGAGTAAAGAAAAGATTTGTATCTTTTGCAGCCCATGACCTGGTCAAACAACAATTAGTGGAAGGACATATACAAACTTCTGTATCTCCCTATAATACTCCCTCCCATTTTTGTCATCAAAAAGAAATCTGGTAAATGGAGATTATTGCAAGATTTAGAGCCATTAATAATGAGATTGTTATTATGGGACCTGCTCAATATGGGATTCCTTAATTGTCTGCTTTGCCAAAAACCTGGTATGTTTTAGTTATAGATATTAAAGATTGTTTTTTTTTTTTTCAATTCCACTACATCCTGAGGATAGAAAACATTTTGCATTTACTGTCCCTGCACTGAATCATGAAGGTCCTGATCAGAGATATGAATGGAAATACTCCCTCAAGGGATGGTTAACAGCCAAATTATGTGTAAAATTTATGTTAACAAAGTAATCCAGCCACTTAGAAATCAAAATCCTGAACTACAAATATTTCACTATATGGATGATGTATTCTTAGCACACAAAGCTAAAAACACATTGCTAGAATGTTATGCCACACTTACAAACTTATTAAAAAAGTTATAATCTAGAGATAGCAATAGATAAAGTACAATTAAATTTTCCAATTAATTATTTAGGAGTTCTATTATCCTCAACCATGGTCCGTCCACCATAAATTCAAATAGGAGTAGATCAACTCAAATCACTTAACGACTTTCAAAAGTTATTAGGAGACATAAATTGGATAAGGCCTTATCTAGGTATACCAACAGGAGAGTTGGGACCCTTATTTGATATCCTAAAAGGTCCATCAGACCCAAATTAACCTGAATGTTAATGCCTGAAGCCAGAAAGTCATTAAAAATCATTTAAACATATATGGAAAATAAAATATGCATTTGG
Organism: Marmota monax; assembly: GCF_021218885.2. Lineage (NCBI taxonomy): Eukaryota > Metazoa > Chordata > Mammalia > Rodentia > Sciuridae > Marmota > Marmota monax. The sequence goes on from NW_026692220.1 coordinate 13,256, forward strand.
ATAGAATTGATATAAATTTGCCTTTATTATTTATTGTACTACCAACAAAAAATATTCCTACAGGAGTATTTTGGCAAGAAGATCCATTATTATGAACATATTTATCTTATTCTTCTAACACTATTCTTACTAGGTATCCTGAGGCTGTAGGACAATTAATACTCAAAGGAATAAAAGCAGCAAAGGAAGTGTTTGGAATTTCTCCCAATAAAATTATTACTCCATATACTATAGATCAAATTGATGATTTAGCTAATGAGTTAAATTCTTGGGCAATAATCATGTGCAAATCTAATGTTTCATTTGATAACCACTTACCATCTAATCCTTTATTGTCTTTTTTGGTCATCGCATCCTGTAATTTTTCAAAAAATGACAAGAAAAACACCTATCATGAGTGCTTCAAATATATTCACTGCTGGGTCAAATAATGGTACAGCAGCAATAGTTACACCTGATCAGACTTTTACATTTTTAGTACCCAAACAATCAGCTCAAAAGGTAGAATTTAATGCAGTATTACAAGCTTTTGTGATGTTTAAAATTCTGTATTTAATTTATTTTCCGATAGTCAGTATATGGTTAAAACTATAGTATCCCTTGAAGATGCTGGTAGGATTTCCCCTTCCTCTACTGTTTTCTCTTTGCTTTCCACTATACAAAGTCTAATCTGAGACAGAAAATATCCATTCTTTATACGACATATCAGGGCACATACAGGATTGCCTGGAGCCCCTAGTTTGGGCAATGATTTAGCAGATAAAACTACACATGATATACATATTTTTTCTACACTAGAAGAAGCTACAAATTTTCATAAAAAGTTCCATCTCAATGCTAATACTTTACAAAAGCAATTGAAAATAATTGAGGAACAGGCTAGACAAATAATAAAACAATGTCCAAATTTGTGACATTTATACCACAAGTTAATCTTGGAGTCAATCCTAGAGGACTGATACCTAACCATATTTGGCAGATGGACGTCACACACTTGCCAGAATTTGGAAAATTAAAATATTTGCATGTTACAATTGATACTTCTTCTGGATTTTTGATGGGCTCCCTTCATGCTGGAGTAAAATATTAAAGATAGTATAGCTCATTGCTTACAAAATTTTGCCACTGTGGGCGTTCCAAAACAGTTAAAAACAGATAATGCCCCTGGTTATACTTCTCCTCTTTTAAACAATTTTGCTCATCATTTGGCATTACTCATATAACAGGAATCCCATACAATCCACAGGGACAAGGCATAGTTGAAAGAGCTCATCAAACTATTAAAATGTACTTATTAAAGCAAAAAGAAGGAATTGGGAGGGGGTATTTATTGCCCAAAGATAAACTTAAAATAACCCTTTTTACTCTAAATTCTTTAAATTTGGATTCATTGGGTCTTAGTGCTGTGGAAAGGCATATGTGCCCAAAAGATGTACATAAGCCCAAGGTACTTTGGAAGGATATTCTAACAGGACAATGGAAAGGTCCTGACCCAGTAATTGTCTGGAGTCGGGGTTCTGTTTGTGTGTTTCCACAGGGAGAACAGCAGCCGATTTGGGTTCCAGAGAGATTAACTAAAGCGATTTCTACAGACCAAAAAGAAGATGATTTGGCTCAAATACATAACAGCTGATATCCAGAACTCCACTTTGGCTATCCTTACATCTGCGACAGAACCAGGATGCTTTTTACAATATCTATTTTATTATTACCCTTTCCCACATCATGAAGTTGTATTTTGTTTTTTGAGCTCATATAGACCTAGGTTAATGTTTTGCTGATCAGTTCTATTTTTTGACTATAGAGTTTTTAAACATTGCAATGGAGATTTCACCTGTAAAAAGTTATAAGGCCTTTACTATTATGTTATGTGTTGTATGTATTATGTGTGCACACTTGTGTTTTATGTTGTATGTTTGTATGTATGTATGTCCATATATCATATATGATGAGCGCTCATGAAAAAATGGATCCAAATATATTTTTTTATTCACGTGATTTAAATGGTTTAATTTAAATTAGGTAAACAGCTGTTGAGGATTGTTTTAATATGTGAACAAAAAAGGAGGTTAACAGATCTGTTTGTTTACTTTCACCTTTCCTTTTCATTATATTTAATAATTCTGTTCAAGATAATGTAAATTGTTCAGAAAATTGTTTTCTTTTAGTGCCTTCTGGAATGTTACATATTTTTTTTCTTTAGACATTATTGCCAGAATTCCTATCTTCATCCCAGTGCTGGTGAAGACAAAGATAAAACCATTCTACAGCTTCTGCAATAGCTATCACTGAACTGCTTGCAGAACTTGCCTAGACTGTGTATCACTTGTATGCATTGTGAACGATCTATGGTGCAGTGACTTGTGGTAGTGTTGGGGTATTTTTGCTGATGGTGTCATTGGTGGTACAATTTTTCCAAAAGGAGCTGTCAATTGACTTGGTGTATCTTCCTCCCTTCTGCTTGTGATGGTTGTTCAGCTAAAATTTGGGGGCCAAGAGAGGTGAGGCAAAGAACCTCACCCAGCCCCCCCCCACTAGTACAAAGACCTATCCACAGGTGTGGCTGTATACTGGACCGGTAGTCAATGATGGGTAAGATCCAATTGCAATGGTACCAACCTAAGACAGGAGGCTGATGCCTTGAGGTCAGCACATCCAATGACGGGTAAGGACCATATGTAGTATTGGACAACCTAAGGCAGCCATGGTCCCTAAGCAACATGCTTGTGGTTTAAATAGAGAGGGGGAGATGTTGAGAGCCACAGCCGAAGGGGCACCAGCAAACTTCCAGCTGCCAGCTGATGATTGGCTCACAGCGGCCCCAGCAATCTTCTAGCTGCCAACTGATTGGCTCCTCTGTGGTGATGCTCATTGGGCTGTTTCCCCGCCCTTTCAGACCACGGATATGCTCATTGGGGAACTTTATTTTGGCTCCGCCCACACAACCCAGCCAATTGGCCTCAAGAGCTAGAGGAGTGGGGGAGGTTGAGAGGCTTGTGGGAAGCCGGTGGTGGCAGTGGAGCTCTGCAGGAATTCCTGAAGAGCTCAGGGGTGCGGTGTGTGTTCTAAAAATAAAGTTTGTTTCTTTTGACAAGTGGCTCCTGAATTGTGCCCAGCCAGACTATGGCAGATAGTTAAGAGCTAGGTTATGTTTAGGGATAGTTTTAGGTTTAGGGTTATGGCTAGGTGTAGTGTTAGGATTAGGTTTTGAGTTAGGGTGAGCTTTGGAGCTAGATTTATTTTAGGGTCAGGGTCAGTGTTCATGTTAGAGTGAGTGTTGGGGTTAGTGCCAGAATTAGGACTAGGGTTAGGTCTAGAAGTAGGGTTAGGGTTTTGGTTATGTTAAGTGTGATTGTTAGGGATAGGGCAGGGTTGTTGTTCAGGTCTAGGGCTAGAGTTATGGCTAGATTTAGGATTAGGTTTAGGTCTAAGACTAGTGTTAGGTTTAGGTTTAGGTATAAGATTCCCAGTAGGGCTAATGTTAGGGTTTGGGTTCAGGTTAGGGTCAGGTTTAGACCTATGGTTAGTGTTAGGATCAGTGTAAGTTTCAGGGTTAGGATTAGGGTTTGGGTTATGGTTAGAGGTAGAATGAGGTCTAGTGTTAGGACTAGTAATAGGGTTAGGATATGGGTTAGGCTATGGATTAGGGTTAGGACCAGGGTTAGCATTAGGTTTATGATTTGGCTAAAGCTAACAAATAGGATAAGATCTAGGGTTAGGGAAGGGTTAGGGACTGGCTTATGGCTAGGGTTAGTGTTAGGGTTAAAGCTAGAATTAGTGCTCAGATTAGGGCCAGGTTTTGGGTTAGGTTAGGGTTAATGTTAGGGCTACAGCTAATGTACAAACTAGGGTTATAATTAGGGCCAGTTTTTGGTTAGTGTTATGGCTAGGTCAAGTGTTAGGTTTAGGGTTAGTGTTAGCATGATGTTTAGAGCTAGAGTTAGTGTTAGGGTCAGGGTAAGTGTTCAGGTTAGGGTTAGCTTTAGGGTTAAAGCCAGAATTATCACTAGGGTTAGGTCTGGGGTAGGGTTAGTGTTTGGGTTAGGTTAAGGTTTATTATTAGGGCTAGGGCTAGGTTTTTTTCATGTCTACAGCTAGAGATATGGCTAGATTTAGGATTAGTTTTATGTCTAGGGCTAGTGTTATGGTTAGGTGTAGGAATAGGTTTATTTCTAGTACTACTGTTAGGGTTCAGTTTAGGGTTAGGCTCAGGTTTAGAACTACGGTTACCATTAGAGTTAGAATAAATGTCAGGTTTGAGTTATGGTTAGAGCTAGAATGAGGGATAGGTTTAGGAATAGTAATAGGACTAGGATTAGTATTAGGTTTAGGGTTGGCTTAGCGTAAAGGATAGGGATAGACCTATGGTTAGGGCTACATTTAGGGTAGGGTTAGGGCTAGTGTTAGGATTATGTTTAGTGTTAAAGCTAGTGTTAGGTTTCAAATTAGGGCTAAATTTTGGTTAGAGTTAGGGCTAGGTTTAGAGTTACAGCCAATGTTTGCTGTAGAGTTAAGATTTGAGCTAATTATAGATCACGGTTAGGACTAGGTTTAGTGTAGGGTTAGGTTTAACATTAGGGTTATGTTTAGAGCTAGGGTTAATATTAGGGTCAAAATTAAGGTCAGTGGTAATTTTAGAGTAAGGGTTTGGACTCGAATTAAGTCTAGGGTTAGGGCTAGGTGTAAAGTTAGATTTTGGTTTAGGTTAAGCTTTAAAGTTAGTGCCATGGCTTGGTTTTGTTTTAGGGATAGGACTATGGTTAGGGCTAGTTTTAAGATTAGCATTAGGTTTAGGACTAATGTTGTAGTCCTAACTCTGAATCTAACTCTAAACCTAAGACTAACACTAGAAATAAACCTACTCCTAAACCTAACCCTAACACTAGTCTTAGGTTTAGAGTTAGATTTAGAGTTAGGATTAGATCTAGGGTAAGGCCTATGGCTAAGGATATGGCTAGCATTAGTTCTAGGTTTATAGCTAGGATTAGGGTTATGATAAAAATATGGTTATAACTAGTGATAGGGATAGGGCGAGAGTGAGAGTCTTAGGGCTAGGCTTAGTGTTTGGTTAGGTATAGGGCTTAATTAGGGCTGGAAATAGAGCTAGGTTTATGTTTATGTTTAGGCCTAGGGTTAGTTTTGGGCTAGGGTTAGGGTTAGGGCTAGGGTTAAACCCAGGGTTACGGCTCTGATTAGGTCTAGGTTTTGTGTTAGGTTAGGGCTATTTACAACTAGGCCTAATGTTAGAACTAAGGTTATGATTAAGGCGAGTGTTAAGTTTAGCATTATGTCTAAATCTAGTGTGTAGGTTAGGTTTAGGTTTAGGGTGATAATTAGAGATAGGGTTAGTGTAACTGTCAGATTCAGCATCAGTGTGACTGATCAGAGTTAGGGGTAGACTCAAATTAGGGCTAGGGTTAAGGCTAGGTGTTGCCTAGGGTTTGTGTAAGGTTTAGGGTAAGAATTAGGGATAGGTCTAATGTCAAGTCTATTATTATGGTTTGGTTAGGGTTAAGGTTAGGTGTTGTCACAGTTTTGTTTTACTGCTAGGGCTACTTTTAGGATTAGAGATAGTGTTAGTGCTAGTGGCATGGTGAGTTTTAGGCTTAGATTTATTGTTATTATTAGATCTAGGTTTAGGGCTATGGCTGTGTTTAGGGCTAAGTTTAGGGCTAGTGTTAGGGTTATTAACAGATAGAGTTAGAACTAGAAATAGGGCTAGGGCAAGAGTTAGAGTTGTTTTTAGGGCTAGGGTTAGGGTTAGGTTTAGAGTTAGGGCTTAATTAGGACTAGATTTAGGGCTAGGGTTAAGGTTAGGGGAAGGGATGGGGTTATAGCTAGGTTTAGGGCTAGAGTGAGAGTTAGAATTAGGGTTAGGGCTAGGGTTCAGATTAATACTATGTTTATTGCTAGGAAGAGTGTTTGTGTTAGGGCTAGGACTAGGATTAGGGCTGTGGGAAATATAAGAGTTAGGAATATGTTTATGGTTGGTTATAGGGTCAGGGTTATTGATATGTCTAGTGTTAGGGTTTGGTTTTGGGTTAGGATGAGATTTAGAGCTAGAGTTTGTTTAGGGTTAAGGGTAGTAGTTCATGCATTAGCCATAACCGTAACCCTATCCCTAACCAAACCCAAAACCTAGCCCTTATTTGAGACTTAACCCTACTTTTAAAGCTAACTCTAACCCAAAACCTAGGCCTAAACCTTATCCTAACCCTAGCCAGAATCTTAAACATAACCCTAGACTTAACACTACTTCTAACTCTATCCATTACCCTAACCATAACCATAATCCTAATGGTAACCCTAGGCATAACCCTAACCTTATTGCTAACCCTAACCTTATTCATTAACCTAAACCTAACCTGAATCCTAAACCTAACCTCTCATTACCCTAACCCTAAACCTAATGCTAATTTTAGCCCTAATCCTAAACTTAACCTAAGCCAAACACTAAATCTGACCCTTCCCATAATAATATACATAGCTCTAACCCTGACCCTACCCCTAAACCTAACCCTTATACTAGACCTAGCCATAAATCTAACCCTGAAACTATTCCTAACATAACCATACACCTGGCATTTGCTCTAGCTCTAATCCTAGCCCTAACCTTAACACAAACCTTAGCCCTAACCCTAACCCTAAACCCAACACTATCCCTAATCTTATCCATAACCCTCACCCTAAACTTAGCTCTAACCTTATCAAATACCTTAAACATAGCCCTAATTCTAATGCTAACCCTAGGCCTAAATCTAACCCTATGCCTAGCCGTAACCCCATACAGTATGCTAAACCTCACCTGAAACTTAACCTAACCCTATCATTACCCTAACCCAAACCTAATGCTAATTTGAGCCCTAAACCTAAACCCTAACCTAAACAAAACCCTAAACATGACCCTGACCCTAATAATACCCCTAGTCTAAATTTGACCCTTACCCTAAATCTAACCCTTACAATAAACATAGCCATAAACCTAACCCTAAAATGATCCCTAACCGTAACCCTAGAACTGACATTTGCACTAACACTAATCCTAGCCCTAACCAAAACACAAACCCTAGCCCTCATCATAGCCCTTAACTTAGCCTTAATCATAACTATAATGAAACCCTAGCCCTATCCCTAATTCTAACTTTTGTCCTAGCCCTAAACCTAGCTCTAACCCCATTATTTACACTAAACCTAAACCTAAGCCCTAAACCTAGCCCTTATTCTAACCCTAACCATAAGCCTAGAACTAACCCTCAGCCTAACCCTCGCCCCAACCCTAATCTTAGCTCAAACTCTAACCTTAATTTAACATAACCCTAACCCTAACCCTAATATTAGCCCTGACTCTAATCCTAACCCTCACGCTAGCCCTAATCCTAGCTCAAACGCTAACACTTACCCCGAAACTATCCCTGACATGAACCCTAGGCCTAACCCTAACCCTAGTCCTAATTCTAACCTTAACCCTAACCCTAACCTTAGATCGAACCATATCCATTACCCTAAAGATAAGCCTAACCCAAATGCTAACCCTAGGCTTAACACTAACACTATTGCTAACACTAACCCTATTCATTACTGTAAACCTAACCTGAACTTTAAACCTAACATATCAATTACCCTAACCCGAACCCTAACCCTATCCTTAATGCTAATTCAAGCCTTAACCCTAAATCTTAGCGTAAACCAAACCCTACTCGAACCTTGACCCTAATAATACACCTAGCTTTAAACCTGACCCTTTACCTAAACCTAACCCTTGCATTAGACCTAGCCATAACCTAACCCTAAAACAAACCATAACCATAAACCTAGACCTGACATTAGCCCCAGCCCTAATCCTAGCCCTAACGCTAACACAAACACTAGTCCTCATCTTAGGCCTTTACCTAGCCTTAATCCTAAGCCAAACAGTAACTCTAGTCCTATCTCTGATTTTAACCCACACTCTAGACCTTAACTTAGGTATAACCCCTTCCTTTCCCCTAACCCTATCACTAACCCTAACCCTAACACTATCCATATCTCTAGCCCTAAACATAGGCCTAACCCTAACACTAACCCAGCACTAATCCTAGCCCTAATTTAGCCCTAACCCTAACTCTACCCCTAACCTTGGCCTAAGACTAATTCTAAACCTCCCCCAGCCCTATTTCTAGTTCTAACCCTATCCATTACAATAAACCTAACATAAGCCCTAACCTTAGCCCTAACCCTAGCCCTAGACCCTACCCTAGATCTATCCATAACTGTACATTTGATCCTAAATCTAAGCCTAATCCTCAACCTACCTCTAGACCTAACACTATCGCTAATCCTAAACCTAGCCACAAGCCTAGGCTTATCCCTTAAATGAAACTGAGCCATTGTCCTAACACTGTTAACCTAAACCAAACCCTAACCCTAAACATAGCAATAATCTTCTAGCTCTAATTCATGTCCTAGTCCTAAAATTAACCCTGATCCTGACTTATATTCTAACACTAACCTTAATTCTAAATATCACACTAACCCTAAAGATAGCGCTAGCACTATATATAGACCAAATGCTAACTCTAATCATAACCTTAGCTCTGATATTAGCCATAGCCCTAACCCTAGCCCTAAACTTAACAGAAAAACTAGCCCTAATCTGAGATCTAACCCTAGATGTAAACATAAACCTAAACCTAGCCCTAGCCCTAACCATAACCTTAACCCTAACCCTAATCCTAGCCCTAATCCTAGCTCTAACTATCACTTACCCTAAGCCAAACCCTATCCATAATGATAACTTTAGTCCTAATCCTAATCCATAGCCTAATCCAAACCCTAATACCAATTACTAGTCCTAACCCTAGCCCTCATTCTAGGTCTAAACCTAACTCAAATGATAATCCTAACACAAACCCTCAGTATAAATCTGACCCTAACCCTAAATCAAACCTTAAATCTAGCCCTACCAGTAATCTTATACCTAAACCTAAGCCTAACACAAGCCCTAGACCTAAGCCTAATACTAAATATACCCATAACTATAGACCTAGACCTTAAAATCTGATCCCTAGCCCTAACATAATCCTTAAACTAAAGCAAACATTAACCCTATCCCTCGACCTAAACCTAATCCTAATTCTGGCTTTTACCCTAACGTTCAGTCTAACCTGAACACTGACCCTAACACTAACACTAAACCTAGCTCTAAACCTGAACATAACCCAAAATCTAAACCTAACACTAGACATAGTCATAAACCTAACCCTAAAATTGGCTCTAATCAGAACCCTAGATCTTACATTGCACATAGCCTTAACCCTGGGCCTAAACCTAACACAAAACCTGGCCCTATTCTGAGGCCTAATCCTACCCTAAGCATAACCATAATCCTAAATGTAGCCCTAACCTTAACCCTCGCCTTAGACATAACACTAGCTCAAAGCCTAACTCTTAGCCTAAACATAAACCTAGCCCTATTCCTAAACAAAAACTTAACCCTAGCTCTAATCCTAAACTTAACCCTAGTACTAACCCTAGCTCTAAACCTAACATTACCCTAAACCTAACCATAACCCTAATAATAAACCTAGCCCTAAACCTAACCCAATCCCTAACCCTAATCATAAACCTAACCCTCTACTTAACCCTAAACCTAACTGTTGCCATAAAATTAACCCTAAACCTTACCATAAATCAAAATTTGCCATAATCCTTAGCCCAACACTAACCTATCTCTAAAACTAACCCTAACCTGAGGCCTCAACCTAACCCTGAAATTAGCTCTAACCCTAATGTTATTCTTAAAATTAGCCCTAACCCTATCCCTAGCCCTAAAACAAAACCAAGCCATACCCCTAACACTAACACTTACCCTAGACCAAACTCTAAACCTATACCCGCCATAACCTATCCATAATTTGAAATCTAACCCTAACCCTAATCCTAACCATGATCCTGACTCATATCCAAATACTAAACTTAGCTCTAAACATCACCCTAACCATAAACCTAATGCTAACATGAGACCTAGCTCTAAACTTAACCCTAAAACTAAACCTAATTGTAACCCTCTTACAATAGCCATAACCATAACACTAGCCCTAACCATAATACAAAATTAGCCCTAATAAAAGCCCTAACACAAGCTTTAACCCTAAACCTAACCCTAACCCTAGTCGTAACCTTAGCTCCAAAACTATCCCTTATCCTAAGCCAAACCCTCACCCTAATGCTAACTGTATTCTTAGCACTAATCCTTAGCCTAACCAAAACCTAAATCTATAACTAGTCCTAACCCTAGCCTTCATTCTAGATCTAATCATAACCCAAACCCTAACCCTAACCCTGACCATTATTCTGACCCTAACACTAATCTTAGCTTTAAATCTAAACCTAACCCTAAACCGAACCCTAACACTAGCCCTACTGGTAACCTTATACCTAAACCTAACCCTAACACTAGCCCTAGACCTAAATGTAATCCTAAATCTAGCTATAACTATAGCTCTAAACCTAAAGAAAAACTAGACCTAGCCTTAACAATAACTCTTAACCTAACCCAAACTTTAACCCTACCTCTAGACCTAACCCTAGTCCTAATTCTGGCTTTAACCCTAACCATTACCCTACCCGAACACTGTCCCTGACATTAACACTAATCCTAGCTCTAAACTTCACCCTAACCCTAAAACTAACCCTAAAACTACATCTAGCCCTAACATTAACCATAAAACTAGTCTTAATCATTACACTAGTTCTTTCATTAGCCATAGCTCTAACCTATCACAAAACCTAGCCCAAATCCAAGCCCTACCTTAGCTTTAACCCTAAAGCTAACCCTAACAATAACCCTAGTCCTAACTATAACCATAAGCCTAACCCTAGACCTAATCCTAAGCATAACCCTAGCCCTAACCCTAGCTCTAACCCTACACTTTACCCTAAGATAACTATAATCCTTATGATAACCCTATGTGGAACCATAACCCTATCTATTAACCTAAACCTATCCTGAACCCTAAACCTAACTGTGTCATTACCTGATCCCTAAACATAAGACTAATTTGAGCCCTAAACCTCAACCTTAACATAACCCAAACCTAAACTTGACCGTAACTCTAAAAATACCCATAGCTCTAAACCTGACCCTAATAAGAAACCTAACCTTTACAATGGACCTAGCCATAAACCTAACCCTAAAACTACCCATACCCTAGACCTGACATTAGCCCTGGCTCTAATGTAGACCTTACCCTAATACAAAACAACCCACATCCTAGCAAGGAACCTTACTTTAATCATAACCCTAAACCTAACTTTAACCCTAACCTTAACCCTAATTTTCACCCTAGTCCTAAAACTAGCTATATTTCCATCCCTTACCCTAAACCTAACCTAACCCTAAACCTAAAACTAACCCTAGCCCTAATCCAAGCAATATTTTAGCCCTATCCATAACCCTAACCATAGGCCTAAGACTAACTCTAACTCTCACACTAGCACTATATCTAGTTCTAACCCTATCCCTTACCATCAGCATACACATAGCCATAAACGTAGCCCTACCCTAGCACTATACTTAGGCCTATCACAAAACCTAGATCTAAACCTAACTCTAAATTTAACCCTAACCCTAAGACTAAACCTAACCTTAACTCTACTCTTATCCCTAATCCTTAACCTAATCCTAAATCTCACACTTGCACTAGCCCTAACCCTAAGACTAATCATAAAACTAGCCCTAACCCTACCCTTAGCCCTAAAACAAAACCAAGTCATAGCCCTAACCTTAACCCTTAATCTAAACCAAACCCTAATTCTACACCTAGCCCTAGCCCTATCCCTAATTATAGTCTAACCCTAACCCGAAAACTAACCCTTACCCTGACTTTGACCCTAACACTAACCCTGGCTCTAAATATCATCATCACCGTAAACCTAAACTTAACACTAAACCTAGACCTAATTCTAAACCTATAACTAGCTGTAATTATAAACCTACTTCATACATTAGCGGTAGCCTTAACCCTAGCCCTAACCTAAGCCAAAATCTTGCCTTAATCTTAGTCCTAAATCTAACTTTAACCCTAAACTTAAACCTAACCCTAACCCAAACACTAGCCCTAATCCTATACATATCCCTAGCCCTAACCTTAGGGATAACCCTATCCATTACCCTAACAGTAACCCTAACCCTTCTGATAACCCTAGGCCTATCCCTAACCCTATACATTGCACTAAACCAAACCTAAACCCTAAACCTAAACATGTCATTACCCTAACCCTAAATCCAACACTAATTCTAGCCCTGCACTTAAACACTAACTTAATCCAAACCCTAATCCTGACCCTGATTCTAAAAATAACTCTAGATATAAACCTAACCGTAACCAAAAACCTAATGCTTACACTGGACCAAGCCATAAACCTAACACTAAATCTATCCCTAACCGTAACCCTAGACCTGACATTAGCCATAGCCCTAATACTATCCCTAACCCTAAAACAAATCATAGTCCTCATCATAGCCTTAATCATAACCCTAACCATAACCCTAGCTCTAACCCTAATACTAACCCTCGCCCTTGCTCTAAGCCTAGCTACAACCACATCCCTTACCCTAAATTAAACCCTAACTCTAACCCTAACCCTAGTGGTAACCCTTGACTTATCCTTAGCCCTAGCACTAACACTAGATCAAAATCTAAATCTAAATCTAACCCTAACTCAATGCCGAAGCCTAATCATAAAACTAACCCTAACCCTAGCCCTAACATAGCCCTAGCTGTAATTTAGTCATATCTCTAAACTTAACACTAACCCTAGCCCTAAGACTAACTCTCTCATACTAGCCCTATCACTAATTCTAATCCTATCTGTTACCGTAACCCTAACCCTAGCCGTAACCTTAGTGCTAACCCTTTCCCTATCCTTATCCCTAGCACTAACCTTAGGCAAAATGTAACTCTAAAACTAGCCTTAACCCTAAGCCTAAGCCTCACCCTAACACTAGACCAAACCATAACACTAATCCTAAAATGTGCCCTAACGCTAGACCTAGCCCTAAAACAAAAATGAGCCATAGATCGTACCCTAAATATTAACCTAAACCATACCCTAACTTTACACCTAGACCTAAACTTAACCTTAATTCAAGTTGGAAGCCAAACCCTAAAACTAATCCTGAACCTGACACTGTCCTTAACACTTCTAGCTCTAAACATCACCATAACAGTAAACCTAACCCTAACACTAAACTTAGTACTAAATCTCTAAAACTAGCCCTATTTGTAAACCTAGTACTTACATTAGCTGTAACACCCACCCTAGCCCTAACATAACTAAAAACCTAGCCCTAATCAGATCCCTAATCCTAGTTTTAAACATAACCTAACACTAACACTAGCCCTAATTGTAATCATAACTCTAGCCTTAAACTGATCTCTAACTCTATCCATTAACATAACCATAACCCAAACCATAATGATAAACCTAAGCATAAACATAACCCTAACCCGAATCCTAACAATTCCATTACCCTAAAACTAACCTGAATCCTGAATCTAAACCTATCATTATCCTAACCCTAATCCTAAAATTAATTCAAGCCCAAAGTTGAAACTTTAACCTATCCCAAACCCTAACACAGACCTTGACCCTAATAATACCCCTAGCTCTAAACTTGACGGTAACCCAACACCTATCCCTTTGCCTAGACTTAGCCAAAAACCTAACCCTAAAACTATCTTTAACCATAATTCTGGACCTTAAATTAGCCCCAGACCTAATCCTAGCCCTAACCCTGAAAACACACCTAGCCCTAATCCTAGTCCTAAACCTAGCCTTAATCATAACCCAATCTCTAGCCCTACACCTAAGCCTAATTCTAACCCTCACCCTACCTCTAAACCTAGCTATAATGTCATCCTTTACTCTAAATTTAAACCTAACCCTAACCCTAACCCTAGGCTTAAGCTAAACACAAAACCTCGCCCTAATCCTAGACCTAATTTAGCTCTATCTCTAACCCTAGCCTAACCCTAGCCCTAAGATTAACTCTAATTCTTGCCCTAGCCCTTTCCCTAGTTCTATCCCTATCTGCTACTATAAACCTAACACTAGCCCTAATACTTGCCCTAAAGTTAGTTGCAGCCCTAAGTATAACTCTAAATCTAACCTTAAACCTAAGCCTAAGCCTAACACTAACACTAGCTCTAACCCTAATGATAATCATAAAACTAGCCCTAACCCAATCCTAGCAGTAAATCAAAACCAAGCAATAGCCCTAACCATATACCTTAATTTAAACCATACACTAACACTAAAGTTAGACCTAAACCTAGCCCTAATTCGAGTCCTAAGCCTCAGCTAAAAACTAACCCTGAACCTGACTCATATCCTAACACTCACCCTAGATCTAAACACTGCCCTAAACTCAAACAGAACACTAACATTAACAATAGCCCTAATTCGACTCTTAACGCTAACCCTAAAACTAACCCTGACCCTGATTTCTACCCTAACAAGAACCATAGCTATAAATATCACCTTAAACTTAAATCTAACACTAGCACTCAAACTACCCCTAACGCTAACCCTAAAACTAACCCTGATGGTAACTCTAGTTCTTACATTAGCTGTTGCCCTAATCCTAGCCCTTTCCCTAACACAAAAACTAGCCTTAAACTGAGCCCTAAACCTAGCTTTAACTCTAACTCTAACCATAGCCCTATACCTAGATCTAAATCAATCATTTACCCTAATTGAAACCCTAAACCTAAGAATAACCCTAGGCCTATCCCTAGCCTTTAGACTAACCAAAACCCCAACCCTATTAACCGTCCAATCCCTAGACTTTATTTTGGTTCTAACACTAGCCCAAACCCTAATCCTAACCCTGATCCTTATTCTGACCCTAACACTAAACTTAGGTCTAACCCTAACCCCAACCATAACCCAAAATTTACCATAAACCTATCCCTATGCCTAACTCTGAATCTAACTCTCAGCCTCGCCCTAACCATAGCTCACAACCTAACCCTTATGCTAAACATAAATCTAAACCTAATCCTAGTTCTAACCCTCACCTTAACCCTAAAACAAGACCTAATTTTAACCATAACCCTAGCCCTAACCTTAACTCTAACTGTATCCATTACCCTAAACATAACCCTTACTATAATGCTAACCCTAGGCTTAACCCTAACCCTATTGCTTTCCCCAAACCTATCAATTACCCTAACATAGCCTGAACCCTAAACCTAATCCAATCAGTATGCTAACCCTAACCCAAATGCTAATTTGAGCCCTAACCCTACCCTCAAAACTAAATCAAACCCTAACACTAACCATGACCCTAATAATTCGTCTAGCTATAAACCTGACTCTTACCCTACTAGACCTAGCCATAAACCTAACCCTAAAACTATTACTAAACTTAACCCTAAACATGATATTAACTCTGGCCATAATTCTAGCACTAACCCTAACACAAACCCTAGTCCTTATTCTAGCCCTAAACATAGACGTAATTTTATCCCTAACCTAAACCCTAGTCCTAACCCTAACAATAACCCTAGCCCTAATCTTAGCTCTAATTTAGCCCTATTACTAAACCTAACCCTAACCATAGCGCGAAGACTAACTCTAACTCTCACCCTAATCCTAACCCTAGTTCCAACCCTATCCCTTACTCTAACCTTAATACAAGCCCTAACCCTTGGTCTAATCCTAGCCCTACTCATGGCCCTGGCCATAACCCTAGATCTAACCCTAACTCTAAATCTAACCCTAAACCTAAGCCTAAACCTAAACCTAACACTAGCCCTAACGCTAGTGCTAATCCTAAAACTATCCCTAACACTAGCCCTAGCCCTAAAACAAAACCGAGCCATAGCCATAACCCTAACCCTTATCCTAAACCAAACCATAACCCTACACCTAGCCCTAACCATATCCTAATTCTAGTCCTAATCCTAACCTGAAAACTAACCCTGACCCTGACTCTTACCCTAACACTAACCCTGGCTCTAAACATCATCATCACTGTAAACCTCAATCTAACACTAGACATAAACCTTACCCTAACTATATAACTAGTGCTAATTATAACCCTACTTCATACATTAGCCATAGCCTTAACCATAGCCCTAACCTAACCCAAAATCTAATTTTAAACTGAGTAGTAAACCTAGATTTAACCCTAAACTTAAACGTAACCCTAACCCAAAACAAGCCCTAATCCTATACATAAACCTAGCCCTAACCTTAGGTCTAAACCTATCCATTACCCTAAAAATAACCCTAAACCATAAGCTAACCCTAGGCCTAACCCCAACCCAATCCATTACATTGAACCAAACCTAAAACCTAAAACTAAACCTGTCATTACCCTAAACCTAACCCAAACCCTAACACTGACCTGACCCTAAAAATAACCCTGGATATAAACCTGTATCTTACCCTAAACCATATCCTTACACTGTACCAAGCAATAAATCTAACACTAAATCTAGAACTAACTATAACCCTAGACCTGACATTAGCCCTAGCCCTAATACGATCCCTAACACTAACACAAAACCTAAATCTCATCCTAGCCATAAAACTAGCCTAATCATAACCCTAACCCTAACACTAGCCCAAACCCTAATACTAACCCTTGCCCTAGCCCTAAACCTAGCAAAAACCACATCCCTTACCCTAAACGTAATCCTAACTCTAACCCTAACCCTTTTCATCACATGACACTAACTCAAAACCTAGACCTAACACTAGACATAGCCATAACCCTAACCCTAAAACTAGCCCTAAACATAACCCTAGCTCTTACATTACCCATAATCCTAACCTTAGCCCTAAACCTAGCATAAAACCTAGCCCTAAACCTATCCCTAACCTAAGCCTTGCCTTAGACCTACCCCTAGCTCAAAGCCTAACCTTTACACTAAACATAACCCTAGCTCTATCCTAAACCCTAACCCTAAACCTAGCCCTAATACTAACATTAAACCTAGCCTGAAATTTAGCTCTAACCATATCCATTACCCTAACAATAAAGCTAACCCTAATTAAAACCCCAACCCTAACACTAAATCTAACTCTAACCATCAATGTAAACCTAGACATAAACCTAAACCTAATCCTCACCCTAGCCCTAACCCTAGCTCAAACACTAACCCTTACCCTAACCTAACTATAACCATAGCCCTAAACTTAACTCTTACCCTAATCCTAAATCTTAACCTAAATCACACCCTAAACCTATCCCTAAACCTAGCCCTAATCCTAGACTTAATCCAAACTATAACCTAGCCCTAAGCCTAGCTCTAAATCTATCCATTACGCTAAATATAACCCTAACCCTAATAATAACCCTGACCTGATTGCTAAACCTAACTCATCCATTACCCTAAACCTTAACTGAAACCTAAACTAAACCCTATCCATTACTCTATCCTAAACCTAACCCTAATGCTAATTCGAGCCTTTACTCTAAACCATTAGCTAAACCAAATGCTAACCCTCACCCTGACCCTGACCCTAATAATACACCTAGCCCTAAAGATGACCTTTAACCTAAACCTAACTCTTGCACTAGAACTAGCCATACCTAACCCTAAAACTATTTTTAATGTTAACCCTAGACCTGATATTAGCCATAGACATAGTCCTAGCCATAACCCTAACAGAAAACCTAGCCCTTAACCTAGCCCTAAACCTAGCCTTAATCCTAACCTGAAATATAATCCTAGGCCTAATCCTAATCCTAATTCTAACCCTCACCCTATCCCTAAAGCTAGCTATAACCACACCCATTCCCCTATACTTAACCTTAACACCAATGCTAACCCTAACTCTAGCCCAACCCCTTAGTCTAACCCTAACACTAATCCTAGCCTTAATACTAGCCCAAATGTAGCCATAAACCTAACACTAACTCTATCCCTAATCCTAGCCCTAATTTAGCTCTAACCCTAACTCTAACTCTAGCCCTAATCCTAGCCCTAATTTAGTCCTAAATCTAACAATAAACCTAGCCATAATCCTAGCCCCAATTTAGCCCTAACCCTAGCCGTAACCATATCCCTCATTTAGCCCTAACCCTAACCCTAACCCTAAGACTACTACTATGACAAACTCTAATTTTCACCCTAGCTGTATCCCTAGTTCTAACCATACTCATTACCATAACCCTAACCCTCACCCTAATCTTAGTCCTAGCCCTAGCCCTAACCCTAGCCCTAGCCCTAACTGTAAATCTAACCCTATACCTAAGCCTATACATCAACCTAACACTAGCCCTAACCCTGATGCTAATCCATAATCCAGCCATAACCAGAGCCCTAGGCCTAAAACAAAACCAACCTATATCCCTAACCCTTAACCTAAACCAAACCCTAAATGTACAACTACTACTAACTTTAGACCTAATTGGAGTTCTAGCCCTAACCCTAAAACTATCCCTGACTCTGACACTAACCCTAAAAATAACCCTTGCTCTAAACATCACCCTAACTCTAAACCTAACCATAACACTAGATATTGCCCTAACCCTAACCCTAAAACTAGCACAAATTGCAACACTAGTTTATACATTACCATATTCCTAATCCTAGCCCTAACCAAACCCAAAACCAAGTCCTAATTTGAGCCTTAACCGTAGCTTTAAACCTAACCATAAACCTAACCGCCCTAACCCAGAACATAGCACCAAACTTTACCCTAACCCTAGCCAGAATTCTAACCATAACCCTAGCCCTATCACTAGCTCTAACCCTAACCATAACCATAAATCTAATGGTAACCCTAGGCCTAACCCTAAACTTATCCCTAACCCTAAGCTATTTCATTAACCTAAATCTAACCTGAACCCTAAACCTAACCCTATCATTACCCTAACTCTAACCCTAATGCAAATTCAAGCCCTAACCCTAAACATTAACCAAACCCAAACCCTAACTTTGCCCCTTCCCATGATAATATACCTAGCTATAACCGTGACATAACCCTAAACCTAACCCTTATACTAGACCTAGCCATAAACCTAACCCTAAAACTAACCCTAGCCATAATCTTAGACCTGACATTTGCCCTAGCTGTAATTCTAGCCCTTAAATTAACACAAAACAAACCCATAACCCTAACCCTAACCGTAACCCTAATCCTATCCATAACCCTAGTCCTAAATTTAGCTCTAACCCTATCAAATACCCTAAACATAACCCTAAATATAATGTTAACCCTAAGCCTAAATCTAACCCTATCCCTAACCGTAACACTTTCCATTATGCTAAATCTAACCTGAACACTAAACCAAACCCTATCATTACCCTAACCCAAAACCTAATGTTAACTGGAGCCCTAATACTAAACCCGAACCTAAACAAAACCATAAACCTGACCTGACCCTAATAATACCCCTAGCTCTAAACTTAATCCTTCCCCTAAACCTAACACTTACACTAAACATAGCCATAAACCTAACCCTAAAACTATCCCTAACTGTAACCTTAGATCTGACATTCACCCTATCACTAATCCTAGCCCTAACCATAACACAAAACCTAGCACTCATCCTAGCCTTAAACCTAGCCTTAATCATAAGTCTAATGAAAGCTTAGCCCTAACCCTAATTCTAAATTTCACCCTGGCCCTTTCCCTAGCTCTAACCCCATCGCTTACACTAAACCTAACCTTAAGCCTAAAACTAACCCTAGTCCTATACAAAACCATAAACCTAGCCCTATTATTAGCCCTAATTAAGCCCTATACCTAACCAAACACTAAGATTAGCCATAAGACTAACTCACACTCTCACCTTAGCCGTATTGCTAGTTCTAACCCTATCCCTTACCATAACCCTAATCTTAGCCATAAAGCAAGACCTAACAGTAGCCCTATACTTAGGCCTGGAACTAACCCTAGATTTAATCCTAAATCAAAATCTAACTTTAACCCTAAGACTAAACCAAAACCTAACACTAGCCTTAAACCTAAGGCTAAGCCTAAAACTCGCCCTAACCTTAGCCCTAGCCCTAAAACAAAACCGAGCCATAGCCCTAACTTTAAAACTTCACCTAACCTCAAACCTAACCCTACACCTAGCCCTAATTCGAGTCCAAATCCTTACCCTAAAACTACTCTGATCTTGAATTTGACCCTAATACTAACCCTAGCTCTAAACGTTAAACTTAACCCTACCACTAGACCTATTCTAAAACCTAATCCTATACCTAGCCCAAATTGTAACCCTAGTCCATACTTTGGCCTTAACTCTAAAACTAGCCCTAACTCTAAACAACACTTAGCCTTAATGCAAGACCTAACCCTATCTTTAACCCTAAACCTAAACCTAACATCAACCCTCACCCTAACCCTAAACATAGCCCTAATCCTAGCTCTAATCCTATCCCTTACCCTAAGCTAACCCTAACCCTAATGCTAACCCTAGGCCTAACTAATCCTTAGCCTAACCCAAACCCTCACCCTATTACTAGTCCTAACTGTAGCCCTCATTCTAGCTCTAACCATAACCCAAACCCTAAACCTAACCCTGACACTTATTCTGATCCTAACGGTAACCGTATGTCTAAAACTGACCCTAATCAGAAACCGAACCCTAACACTAGCACTAGCAATAAACCTATACCTAAACCTAACCCTAACACTAGCCCCAGACCTAAACCTAATCCTAACTGTAGCCATATCTCTAGACCTAGACCTAAACAAAAACCTAGCCCTAGCCGTAATGATAAACCTTAACCTAACACAAACACTACCCCTACCCCTAGACCTAACTCTAGTGATAATTGTGGGTTTAACCCTAACCCTAATTATAACCCGAACACTGACACTGATCCTTACACTAAACTAGCTCTAAACATCATGAAAACGGTAACTCTAACCCTAACACTTGATCTAGCCATAACACTTACTCAAAAATTAGCCCTAATCATAACCCTGGTTTATAATTAGTTGTAGGCCTAACACTAGCCCCAACCTAACCCAAAACCTGGCCCTAAGCCGAGTGCTAACCCTAGTTTGAACACTAACCCTGAAATTAGCCCTAATCCATACCCTAACCCTATATCTAACCATAGCTTTTACCCTATCCATTACCTTAAGCTAAACCATAAACCTAAGGCTAACCCTACTCCTAACCCTAATCCAGAGCTTAACCCAAACCCTAACCCTATTAATAGTCCTAAACCTAAACTTCATTCTAGCTCTAACTCTAACACACACCTAAACCCTAACCCTGACACTTATTCTGAACCTAACACTAACTGCAGGTAGAAACCTGACCCTAACCCAAAACCAAACTCTAACATTAGCCCTATAGGTAATCATATAATTAAACCTAAACCTAACACTAGTCCTAGACTTAAACCAAATCCTAAATCTAGCCATATATCTAGCCCTAGACCTGAACAACAACCTAGCCCTAGCCCTAACAATAACTATTAACCTAACCCAAACACTGACCCTACCTCTAGACCTAACCCTAGTCCTAATTCTGGCACTAAACCCAACACTAACCCTACCCTGAACACTGGCCCTGACCCTAACATAATCCTAGCTCCAAATCTCACCATAAAACAATACCCAATCCTAACACTAGAACTAGAAATAAGACTAACCCTAAAACTAGCCCTAATCATAACCCTAGCTCTTCCATTACCCATGGCCCTAACCCTAGGCCTAATCTAACACAAAACCTAGCCCTAATTTTAGGTCTGAACAGAGCCCTAAGTGTAACCCTAAACCTAACCCTACCCTAACCCTAACCCTCAGCCTCACTTTAGACCTAACCCTAGCTCAAAGCCTAAACTTTACCGTTAACATAACCCTAGCCCTAAACCCTAACCAAAAACTAGCCCTAATCCTAACATTAACCATAGCCCTAACCATAGCTCTAATTATATCAACTACCCTAACCCTAGCCCTAATCCTAATGATAACCCTAGCCCTAACCCTAGCTCTAATTCTATCCATTACCCTAACCATAATCCTAACACTAATGCTAACCCTAGGCTTAACCCTAACCCTATCACAATCCCTAAACCTATCCATTGACCTAAAACTAACCTGAACCCTAATTCTAAGCCTATTCATTACCCTAAACCTAACTCTAATCCTAATTTTAATTCAAGACCTAAAACTAAATCTTAACATAAACCAAACCTTAAGCCAACCACTGACCCTAATAATACACATAGCTGTAAACATCACCCTTACCCTAAATGTAATCCTTACACTAGACCTAACCATAAACATAAACTGAAACTTATCTCTAACTGTAAGCCTATACCTGACATTGGCCCTGGCCCTAATCCTAGCCCTAACCTGAACACAATCACTAGCTCTCATACTAGCCCAAAACCTAGCCTTAATCATAACCCTAACACTAATTCTAACCCTTTCCCTAGTCATAAACCTAGTTATAAGCATATTGCTTACCCTAAACCTAACCCAAACCCTAACCCTAACACTATAACTATCCCTAACATTAACCCTAGGACTAACCCTAACACTAAACCTATCCCTAATCCTAAACCTAACCCTAATCCTAGCTTTAAGACTAACTATAACTCTCGCTATAGCCCTAGCCCTAATTGTAACCCTATCACTTACCGTAATCTTATTCCTAGCCATAGCCTAGAATAACCCTAGCCCTAAACTTACACCTTGCCCTAACCGTAGATCTAAACTTAAATCTAAATCTAACCCTAAATCTACACCTAAACCTACACCTAACACTAGACCTAACCGTAATGCTAATCCTAAAACTAGCCATAACCATAGGCTTAGCCCTAAAACAAAACTGAGCCTTATTACTAACCCTAAACTTTTACCTAAACCAAACCCTAACCTTATATCTAGCCCTAAGCCTAGCCCTAATTTGAGTCCTAATCTTAACCCTAAATCTACCCCTAAACCTGTCTCTGCCATTAACACTAACCCTGCCTCTAAACATCACTCTAAACCTAAACCTTAACCTAATACTAGACCTGGTCCTAACCCTAATTCTAAAACTAGTTCTAATCATAACCCTAGATCATACATTAGCCATAACCTCAAACCTAATGCTAACTAAAACCTAGCCCAAATCTGATCCCTAACCCTAGTTTTCACCCTAACCCTAACCCTAAAACTAGCCCTAACCCTAACCCGAACCCTAGCTCTAACCCTAGCTCTAACCTTATACTTTACCCTAGCCAAACCCCAACCCTAATGCTAACCCTTGTCCTAAAACTAATCCTTAGTGTAACCCCAAACCTAACCATATTATTAGTCCTAACCCTAGCCCTCATTCTTGTTATAACCATAACCCAAATTATAACCCTAACTCTGACCCTTATTCTTACCCTAAACCTAAACCAAACCCTAACACAAGCCCTACCCATAATTTTATATCTAAACCTAACCCTAACACTAGCCCTAGATTAAAATGAATCCTAAATCTAGGCTTATCTTTAACCAAGACCTAAACAAAAAACTAGCCCTATCTCTAAAGATAATCCTTAACCTAAGCCAAACACTAACCTTACCTCTAGACCTAATCAATCCTAATTCTGGCTCTAGTCCTTACCCTAACCCTAATCTAAACACAGACCCTGACACTAACACTAAACCTAGCTATAAAACTGACCCTAACCGAAACCTAAATCTAACACTAGTCCTAGCCATAACCGTAAACATAACACTTACATTACCATAGCACTTAAACTAGCTCTAAACCTAACAGAAAACCTAACCCTAAACATAAACCTAACATTAGGACTAACAGTGAACCTAACCCTAACCCTAAACCTAAGCTAGCTCAAACGTTAACCCTAATTCTAACCCTAAACCTAACACTAACCTAAAGCTAAACCTATCTTTAACCTGATATCTAAACCTATTATCCTAAACATAATGATAACCGAACCCCTAACGGTTACACTAACTATGGCCATAACCCTAGACAAAATCATAAACTAATCTAAGCCATAAAAAATCCTAGCTAAATCCCTAAACCATACCCTAAACGTAATTCTACGTAATTCTAAGTGTAACCCTCTCCCTAACCCTAAACCTAACTCTAACTCTAGCCCTAATCCTAACAATTATCCTAGCCCTAACCCTACGTCTAACCCTATTAATTACCCTAACAATAACCATAACCCTAATGCTAACCCTAGGCCTAACCATAAACCTATCACTAACCCTAACCATAACCATTACGTTAAACTTAACATAACCCTAAACCTAACACTATCCATTACCCTAACCCTAATTATAACCTTAATGCTAATTTGAGCCTTAACCCTAAAGCATAACCCAACGCAAACCAGAAGCCTGATGCTGATCCTAATAATACTCCAGCTCTTAATCTGACTCTTTCCCTAAATGAAACACGTTAATTTGAACTGGCCATAAACCTAACCCTAAAAATATCACTAACTATAAAACTATACCTGTCATTAGTCCTAGCCCTAATTGTTGCCCTAAACCTAACACAAAACCTAGCCCTAATCCTAAAGCTAATAATAAAACTAGCCCTAATACTAACCATAGTACTAAAAAAAAAAAAAAAAAAAAAAAAAAAAACTGAGCAACAGGCCTAACACTAAACTTAACTTAAACCAAAATCTAGCACTACACCTAGATCTAAACCTAGCCCTAATTCAAGTCCTAATCATAATCTTAAAAATAACCCTGAACCTGACTTATATCCTAACACTCATCCTAGCTCTAAACACCACTCTAAACTTAAACTGAACCCTAACACTAAACCTAGCCCTAATTCGAGTCCTAACCCTACCCTAAAACTAACACTGACCTGGCTGATATGCTAACACTAACTCTAGCTATAAATATCACCCTAATCTTAAATCTAACCCTAACACTTGACCTACCCCTACCCCTAACCCTAATTGTAACCCTAGTTCTTATATTAGATGTTGCCCTACCCCTAGCCTTAAACCTCACACAAAACTAGCCCTAATCTGAGGCCTAAACCTAGGTTTAACCCTAACCATAAACCTAACCCTAGCCCTAACCCTATGCCTTACCCTGAGAAAAACCTTAACCCTAAAGGTAACCGTATCCCTATCCCTAATCCTTAGGCTAACCAAATCTTAACCCTATTAATAGTCCTAACACTAGATCTCATCCTAGTTCTAACACTATCCGCAACCCTAACCCTAACCCTGACCCTTATTCTGACCTTAACATAAACCCTATGTCTAAACCTGACCCTAACTCTAAATGAAACCCTAACACTACTTTTATCCTTATACCTAAACCTAACCCTACCACTAGCTCTAGACATAAACCTAATTCTAAATCTAGCCAGAACTCTAGCTAAGAACTAAACAAAATCCTAGCCCTAACTCCCAAAATACCTAACCCAAACACTAACTCTACCCCTAGACCTAAACCTAGTCCTAATTCTGGCATTAACCCTAACTTAAACTCTAACCCAAACACTGACCCTGGCTTTAACACTAAACCTAACTCTAAATCTGAAACTAACCCAAACCTAAACTTAATTCTAGACCCAGCCATAAAAGTAGTCCTTATCATAACCCTAGATCTTATATTACCTATAGCCCTAACCCTAGGCCTAAACCTAATTCTAAACATAGAGCTAATTTTAGGCCTAAACCTAGCCTTAAACAGAACCCTAACACTAACACTAGCCCTATACTTAACCCTAGCCCTCACCTTAGTCCTAAGATAGCTCAAAGTCTAACCCTTACCCTAAACATAGCCTAGACCTATCCCTAACTCTCACCTTAATCCTAGCCCAAATCCTAAACTTAACCTACACCTAAACCTAGCTCTAAACCTACCCATTACCCTAACCCTAAACCTATACTTATTGATAATCCTAGCCCGAACCCTAATGGCAACCCTATCCCTAACCAGAAAACTAACCATAGACATAACCCTAAAATTAAACTCAGCATAGCCCTAAATCTAGATCAAACCATAAAACTAACCATAAGCATTAACATAACCATAGCTCTAATCCTAACCCTATCACTAATTCTAACTCTAAACCAAATCAAAACCTAACCTAACCCTATCTGTTACCTTAACCCTAACCCTAACGATAATGATAACCCTAGCCCTAACTCTAACCTTAACCCTAAACCTACCATAATCCTATCCCTAGACCTAACCCTAAAACTAGCCCTAACCCTATCTCAAAACCTAACCTTTATGCTAAACATAACCCTAGTTCTAACAGTAACTCTAACCCTAATTCAAGGCCTATTCCGAAACATAATTCTAGTTCTAACCCCCCTCTAACCCAATCAATTACCCTAACCATAAACCTTACCCTAATGCTAACCCTAAGCCTAATCCTAGCCTTATCACTAATGCTAACTGTATCAATTACCCTAAAACAAACCCGAACCTTAATACAAACCCTAACTATACCCTAACCCTAACCCTAATGCTAATTTGAGACTTAAACCTAAATCCTTACCTAAGCCAAATCCTATTCCTAATAATTCCCCGAGCTCTAAACCTGACCCTTACCCTAAACCTAAACCTTACACTAGACGTAGCCATAAGCCTAACCCTAAAACTATTTTTATCCATAACCCTAGACCTGATATTAGCCCTAGCAGTAATCCTAGCCCTGAATCTAATACAAACACTATCCCTTATCCTAGCCCTAAACATACCCTTAATCATAACCCTAACCCCAACCCTAGCCCTAACCCTAACTCTAACCCTCACCCCATGTCTAAACCTAGGTATAATGCCATTCTTTATCCTAAACTTAAACCTAACCCTGTCCCTATCACTAGGCTTAAGCTAAACACTAACCCTAGTCCTAATCCTAGCCCTAATTTAACCCTTTCCCAAACTCTAACTCTAATTTTAGCCTTCTCCCAAACTTTAACTCTCACACTAGCCCTATTCCTAATTCTAAAACTATCCCATACCATAACTCTAACCCTGGCCCTAACACTTGACCTACCCTTAATCCTAGCCTAATCCTAGATCTAACCTAACTATAAATGTAACCCTAACTCTAAGTCTAAGTCTAACACTAACACTAGCCCTAACCCTAATACTAATTGTAAAACTAGCCCTAACTCTAACTCTAGGACTAAAACAAAACCGAGCAATAGATGTAACCCTAAACCTTATCTTAAACCAAAAACTAAACTACAACAAAAACTAATCCTAGCCCTAATCAATTCCTAACCCTAACCTATAAACTAACCCTGACCCTGACTCAAATCCTAACACTCACTATAGCTCTAAACATGACACTAACCTTAAACGAACCCCTAACAGTAACCCTAGCCTTAACCCTAACCGTAACCCTAACCCTACCTGGAAAACTAACAATAGACCTAACCCTAAAACTAACACTCGCCCTACCCTAACCCTAGCTCAAAACCTAATCCGTTCCATAAACCTAAACATAACCATAGCCTTAACATTAACCCTAAAACTAAATCTAACCCTAAACCTAAACCTAAACCTAAACGTACATCTAACCATATCCATTACCCTAACCCATATCCTAACCCTAATGATAACCATAGCCCTAACCTTAACCATAAACCTAAATCTACCATAATCCTGTCCCTAGACTTAAGGCTGAACCTAATCCTCGACCTAGACCTAGCACTACCACTAACCCAAATCCTAGCCCTTACCCTGAACATAACACTACCCCAAAACCTAACGCCAATCCTAGCCCTAATCCTAAACATAACCATAGCCCAATCCCAGCTCTAACTCTATCCATTACCCTAACCATAACCCTAAACCTAAGGCTAAACCTAGTGCTAACCCTAACCCTAAACCTAATTTTATCCCTAGCCCTGATTCTAACCTGAAGCCTCAACCTAGCCCTAACACTTACTCAACCCCTGACCCTTAACCTTAATCCAACCATAAGAAAATTATAAGCCTAAACCTAATCCGAACCCTACCCCTAATCCTAAACTTAAGACTAGATTTAACCTTAGCTCTAACCCCACCCATTACCCTAACCCTAACCATAAACATCATGATAACCCTATCCCTAACCCTAAACCTACTGTAACCCTAACTGTAAACTTAACCCTAGACCTAACCATTAACCTAATCCTTGCCATAGTCCTAACCATAGCTCAAACTCTAACAATTATGCTAAACTTAACACTAACACAAGCCCTAACTCTTTTGAACCTAACCCTAACCCCTGACATCTAAACCTATCCATTACATTTACCCTAATGATAACCCTAATCCTAGTCCTAGATATAATCCTAAACCTAACCCTATCCTTAGCACTAAACCTAGCTCAAAACCTAACCCATACCCTAAACCTAACCCTAGCCTTAACCCTAACCCTTACTCTAACTCTAGCCCTAATCCTAAACTTAACCCTAGCCCTAACCCTAGCTCTAACCCTACCCATTACCCTAAATCTAACCTGAGCCTAAACCTAACCTGAAGCCTAAACCTAACCTTATCCATTACCCTAATTCTAACTCAAACCTAATGCTAATTTGAGCCATATCAATAATCCTCAATCTAACCCAAACCCAAAACCTGACTCTGACTATTACAATACCCCTAGCTATCAACATGAACCTTACCCTAAACCTAACTCTGACACTAAAACTAGCCATAAATCTTACCTGAAAATTATACCTAACCATAACCCCAGACCTGATATTAGCCCTAGCCCTAATCCTTGCCATAACCCTAAGACAAACGCTAGCCTTCAACCTAGCACTACACCTAGCCTTGATCCTAACCCAAAGCTGAACTTTAGCCCTATCCCTAATTTTATCCCTTGCCCTAGTTCTTAATTTTGCTATAACCCCATCCCTTCCCACAAATCTAACCCTAACTCTAACCCTAGACTTATCACTTACACTTATCCTAGACCTGATCCTAGCCCTAATTTAGCCCTAACACTACCACTAGCACTAAGACTAACTCTAACTCTCAACCTAGAACTATTTCTAGATCTAACCCTATCCCTAACTATAACCCTAACACTTGCCTTAACCTTAGCCCTAACACTAGCCCTAGCCCTAACTCTAGAACTAACCATAACTCTAAGTCCAACCCTAACCCTGAACCTAAACCTAACACTAGCCCTTACATTAACACTAATCCTAAAACTAGTCCTAATCTAGTTCAAGCCCTAAAACAAAACTGATCCATAGACCTAACCCTAACCCTTAACCTAAACCAAACCTAACCCTACACCTAGCCCTAACCTTATCCCTAATTCCAGTCCTAACCTAACCCTAAAACTAACGTTGAGGCTGACTCTGACTTTACACTAACCCTAGCTCTAACATCACCCTAAAAGTATACCTAAACCTAAAATTAGAACTAGCCCTAAAATTAGCCCTGATCATAACTCTAGTTCTTACATTAGCCATAGCCCTAATCCAAGCCCTAACCAATCAGAAAATCTAGCCCTAAACTGAGCCCTATATCTTGTAAGCATAACTCTAAAACTAGCCCTAACCATTATCCTAAACCTAAACCTAACCTTAAAACTGGCCCTAATCCTAAACCTAACCCTAGACTTAATCCTAACCATAATCCTAGCCCTAAATATAGTTCTAACCCTATCCATTACCCTAAACATAACCCTAACCCTAATGCTAACCCTAGCCTTAAAGTTAACCCTAATCCTAAAACTAGACCTAACACTAACCCTAACTGTCGCCCTGGCCCTAAACATAGCTCAAACCCTAACACTTACTCTAAACCTAATCCTAACACTAACCCTAGGCCTAACCCTATCCCTATCCTAGCCCTAATTCTAACCATAACCCTAGACCTAAACCTACCCATTACCCTAAACATAAGCCTAAACAAAACATAGTTCTAAACATAGCTCTAACCCCACCCATTACCCTAACCCTAACTATAAACGTCATAAAAACATTAGCCCTAATCCTAAACCTACTCTAACCCTAATTGTAAACTTAACCCTAATCCTAACCCTAAACCTACTCTAACCCTAACTGTAAATCTAACCCTAGACCTAACCCTTCCCATAGTCCTAATCCTAGCTCAAACCCTAAGAGTTACACTAAACCTAACACTAAACATAGTCCTAAACCTAAATCTAACCCTATCCATTTAGGCCTAACCCCAAACCTATCACTAACACTAACCCTATCCAATACCTAAATGTAACCTGAACACTAAACCTAACTCTATCAATTATGTTAACCCTAACCCTAACCCTAACCCTAACCCCAACCATAATGCTAATTCGAGCCCTAAAACTAAGCCAAAACCTAACCCAAACTCTGAACAAGACACTGACTCTAATAACACACCTAGCTCTTACATTAGCTAGCTCTAAACCTGCTGTTTACCCTAAACATAACCCTTAAACTATACCTAGCCATAAAACTAACCCTAAAAATATCCCTAACCATAAGCCTAGACCTCACATTAGCACTCTACCTAATTATTGCCTTAAACCTAACACAAGCCTGAGCCCTCATTCTAGCCCTAAAACTAGCCTTAATCCTAACCCAAACCCTATCCCTAGCCCAAACCCTAATTTGAACCCTTGCCCTAGTTCTGAACCTAGGTATAACCACATCCATTCCCCTAACCCTAAACTTAACACTGTCACTAACAATAACCCTCACCCTAACCCTAGGCCTAATCCTAACACTAACCATAGCTCTAATCCTAGCTGTAATTTATTGCTAACTGTAACCCTAACTCTAACCCTAGCCCTAAGACTAAACCCAACTCTAGCCCTAGACCTATTTCTAGTTCCAACCTTATCTATTGCCTAACCCTAACACTACCCTAACCTTAGTCTGAACCCTAGACATAGTCGTAACCTAGAACTAAATCTAACTCTAAACCTAACCCCATCTCTAACCTAAACCTCACCCTAACACTAGCCCTAAGCCTAATTCTAATTTGAACTAGCCATAGCCCACAAACAAAACTGAGCTATAGCCCCAGTACTAACCCTTAACCTAAAACAAATCTTAATGTTACACCTAGTCCTAACCCTATCTCTGCAACTAATACTGACCCTGACTCTGATCCTATAACTAACCCTACTCTGAACATCACTCTAACCCTAAACTTAACCCAAACACTAAACCTAGCCCTAATCCTAACCCTAAAACTATCTCTAACCATAAAGCTAATTCTTACATTATCCATAGCCCTAACCCTAACACAAAACCTAGCGTTAATCTGAGCCTCAACCCTTGCTTTAACCCTAACCCTAACCCTAACAATAACCCAAACCCTAGCTCTAAACCTATTCCTTACCCTAAGCCAAACTCTCACCGTAATGCTACCCTAGTTCTAACCCTAATCCTTAGCTTACACAAAATCCTAACTATATTACTAGTCCTAACCCTAGCCTTCATTCTATCTCTAACCCTAACCCGAAGCATAAGCCTAACCCTTACCCTTATTCTGATCCTAACACTAACCCTAGGTCAAAGCCTGACCTTAACACTAAAGTGAACCCTAACACTAGCCCTACCAGAAAACCTATACCTAAACCTAATCATAACACTAGCACTAGACATAAACTTAATCCTAAATATAGCCATAACTCTAGCCCTAGTCCTAAACAAAGACCTATCCCTAGCCCTAAAATAACCATTAACCTAATGCAAAGACTAACCCTAGCTCTAGACCTAACCGTAGTTCTAATTCTGGCAATAACAATAAACCCAATGCTAACCTGAACACTGATGCTTACCCTAATACAAATCATATTTCTAAACCTTATCCTATCAAAAAATTTAAACCTAACACTAGACATATCTATAACCCTAACCCAAAAAACTAGCCATAAACATAACCATAGCCCTTACATTACCCATAGACCTAACACTAGCCATAAACCTCACACAAAACCTAGCCCTAATACAAGCCCTAAACCTAGACCTAAGCATAAACTTAACCCTAAACCTAGCACAAACACTAAACCTAATGCTTGCCCTAGCCCTAACCCTAGCTCAAACTCTGACCCTTACTCTAAACATAACCCTAGCTCTAAACGTAACCCTAAATCTATCCCTAATTCTAAGTGTAACCATAGTCCAAATCCTAGCTTTAACTTTATCCATTACCTTAAACATAACCCTAACCCTAATGCTAACCCTGGCCCTAACCCTAACCCTAACCCTAACTATAGCCCTAATCATAGCCCTGATTCTAACCCTAACCCTTGCCCTAGCCCTAATCCTAGCTCAAACCCTAACACTTACCCTAAACTGAGCCCTAAAACTAACCCTACGAGTAACCCAAACCCTAGCCCTAATCCTAACCTTAACCTTAGCCCTAACACTAGTATTAAACCTATTCATTTGGTTAGCTTAAACCAAATGCTAACTTTCGGCCTAACCCTAACCCTATCCAAAATACTAATCCTATATATTACTCTAAACTTAATCTGAACTGTAAACGTAACTCTATCCATTACTCTAACCCAACCCTAACCCTATTGCTAATTTGAGCACTAAACTTAAACCTTAACCCAAACCAAACCCTAACCCAGACTCTTACCCTAATAATAACCTAGCTCTATACCTGACCCCTACACTATCCCTAACCATAACCCAGACCTGACACTATCCCTAGCGCTTATCCTAGCCCTAACCCTAAGACAAACCCTAGCCCTCATCCTAGACCTAAACCTAGAATTAATCCTAACCCAAACCCTCACCCTAGCCTTATCCCTAAATATAACCCTCACCCTAGCACTGAACCTAGCAATATAACCCCATCCCTTCCCCTAAAACTAAACATAACCCTATCCCTAACCATAGGCCTAACCCTAACACTAATCATAGCACTAATCCTAGAACTATTTGAACCCCAACCTTAACCCTACCCTTAACCCTAGCCCTAAGACTAACTCTAACTCACACCCTAGACCTATTTCTATTTATAAACCTATTCGTTACTGTAACCCTCACAATAGACCTAATCTGAGCTCTAACGCTAGCCATAGCCCTAACCATAGATGTAAACATAACTCTAAATCTAACAATAATCTTAAGCCTAAACCTCATTAAACAACTAGCTCTAACACTATTGCTAATCCTAAAACTAGCCCTAATCCAAGCCCTAGCCCTAAAACAAAACCAAGCCATTGCTCTAACCCTAAATCTTAACCTAAACTAAACCCTAACCCATAACTAGCCATAACCCAAGCTCTAATTCGAGTCCTAGGCCTTAAACTAACCCTCACCCTGACTCATATCCAAACACAAACCCTAGCTCTAAATATCACCCTAACCATAAAACTAATGCTAACACTAGACCTAGCCGAAACCCAAACCCTAAAACTAACCCTAATAATAACCCTAGTTTTACATTGGCATTAGCCAAACTCTAGCCCTAACTCTAACACAAAAATAGCCCTAATCCGAGCCCTAACACTAGATAGATTTAACTCTAACCCTAACCCTAAAACTAGCCCTAAACCTAACCAAAATCCTAGCCCTAACCCTAGCTCTAATTCTATCCATTACCCTAAACCAAACTCTATTCATAATGCTAACTCTAGTCCTAATCCTAATCCTTAGCCAACCACAAACAATAACCCTATTACTAGTCCTAATACCAGCCCTCATTCTAGATCTAACCCTAACCCAAAACCTCACTTTAACCTTCACCCTTATTCTGACCCTTACACTAATTATAGGTCTAAACCTGACCCTAAACAAAAACCGAAACCTGAAACTAGCCCTACCAGTAAAATTTTACCTAACCCTAAACATAACACTAGCCCCAGACCTAAACCTAACTTAAATCTAGGTATTACTCTAGCCCTTGACCTAAACAAAAACAGTGCTAGCCCTACAATAACCCTTAACCTAAACCAAACACTACCCCTACCACTAGACCTAACCCTAGTTCTATTCTGGATTTCACCCTAAACCTAACTTTAATCTGAACACTGGCCCTGGCATTAACATTAAACCTATCTCTAAACCTGACCTTAACCCCAAACCTAAACCTAACACTAGATCTAGCTGTAACCCTAACCCTAAAACTAGCTCTAATAAGAAACCTAGATCTTACATTACACATAGCACTACCCCTAGGCCTAAACATAACAAAAAAACTTAAATAACCCTAACCCTAATCAAGGCCTAAATCTACCCTAAGAATAACCCTCACCCTAACCCTAACCCTAGTCCTAACCCTAACCCTCACCTTACTCCTAACCCTAGTTCAAAGCCTAACCCTTAGCCTAAACATAACCCTAACAATATCCCTAACCATAAACCTAACCGTAGCCCTAATCCTAACCTTAACCATAGACCTAACACTAGCTCTAACCCTAATGATAACCCTATCCATAACCCTAACTGAAACCCTAACCCAAACCGTAAACCTAACCCTAGACCTAACCCTAAACCTAAACCTTGCCATAGCCTTAACCCTAACACTTACCCTAAAACCAACATTAAACCTAGACCTAAAACTGAACTTAAACCTAAACCTAAACTTAACCATAAATCTAACCTAATTTATTACCATAAACCTAATCCTAACCCTAATGAAAACCCTAGCCCTAACCCTAAACCCACCGCTGACCATAACACTAAACCTAACCCTCGACCTAGACCCAACCCTAGCTCAAAACCTAAACGTTACCCTAAATATAACCCTAACCCTAAGCCTAAGCTAGGTTTAATAGCCCTAACCCAAAACCTAACCTAACTCTATCACTAATCCTAACCTAACCCTATCCCTAACCATAGTTCTAACCCTGTATATTATCCTTATGATAACACTAATCATAATGCTAACCCTAGGCCTAACCCTAACCCTTTGCTAACCCTAAAGCTCTCCAAGCCCTAAACCTACCATGAAAGCTAAACGTAACCCAATCAATTACCCTAACCTGAACTCTAACCCTAATGCTCATTTGAGCCCTATCCCTAACATTAACATAAAACAAACCCTAACACTGACCCTGACACTAAAAATACACCTAGCTCTAAACAGACCCTTACCCGAAGCCTAATATTTACACTAGACAAAGACACAAACCTAACCCTAAATCTACCTCAAAATGGAACACTAGACCTGACATTATCCCTAGCCCTAATTCTAGACCTAACACTACAACAAACCTTAGCCCTCATCCTAGCACTTAACCTAGCCTTAACGATAACCCTAGCCCTAACCCTAATTTTAACCTTCACCCTACCTCTAAACCTAGCTATAACACCATACCTTACCCTAAAATTAACTATAACCCTCGTGCTAACACTAGGCCTAAGCTGAACACTAACCCTAGACCTAATCCTAGCCCTAAATTAGCCCTTTCCCTAAAACTAACCAAAACCCTAGGCCTAATACTAACTCTAACTCTCACCCTAGCCCTAGCCCTAGTTCTAACCCTATCTGTTACCATAACCATAATCCTAGTCCAAACCCTTGCCCTATAGTTAGACCTAGCCCAAATCCTAGATCTAACACTAAATCCAAATCTAACACTAAAACTAGCCCTAACCCTAATGCTAATCTTATAACCAGCCAAAAACCCTAAACCTAGGACTAAAACAAAAATGAGCAACAGCCCTAACCTTAAACCTTAACTTAAACCAAACCCTAACACTACACCTAGACATAACCCTATCCCTAAATCAAGTCCTAACCCTAACCTTAAAACTTGCCCTGACCCTGACTCATATCCTAACACTGACCCTAGCTCTAAAGACCACTCTAAACTTAAACCAAACCCTAACAGTAGCCCTAGCCCTAATTCAAATCATAACCTAAATCTTAAAGCTAACCCTGACCCTGACTGATATCCTAATAGTCACCCTAGCTCTAAACACAGCCCTCACCTTAAACCAAACACTAACAGTAAACCCAGTGCTTATTTGAGTCCTAATCCTAACCCTAAAACTAACCCTGATCCTGACCCATATCCTAATAATAACCCTAGCTGTAAAAATTACCCTAACCTTAAACCTAAACCTAACACTAGACCTACCCCTAACTCTAACCCTAAAACTAACCCTAATTGTAACCCTGACTCTTAAATTATCCAATGCCCAAATCTAAACCTAACCCTAACAAAAAAACTAGCCCTAATCCAAGCTCTAATCCTATATTTAACCCTAACCCTAACTCTAGCATTAAACCTACCTCTAAGGCTATCCCTTAACCTAAGAAAAACCCTAACCCTAATGGTAACCCTAGACCTATCTCTAATTTTTAGGATAACCAAAACCCGAACCCTATTAATAGTCCTAACCCTGGCCCTCATTCTAGCACTAAACCTATCCCAAACCCTAACGCTTATACTGACACTTATTCTGACATTAACAATAACCCTAGGTCTAAAACTGACCCTAACCCTAGACCAAACACTTACACTAGCCCTAGATCTAAACCAAATCCTAAATCTAGCCTTAACTCTAGCCCTAGACCTAAACATAAACCTAGCCCTAGCCTTAACCATAATCCTTAACCTAACTCAAAAACTAACCCTACCACTAGACCTAAACTTAGTCCTAATTCTGGACAGGCCTAAACCTAACACAAAACCTAGAGCTAATCCTAGGCCTACGACTAACTCCAACTCTCACCCTATCCCCATCCATAGTTCTAACCCTATCCCTTACTGGAACCCTAATCCTAGCCCTAAACCCAGCACAAACCTTAGCCCTATAATTAGCTCTAGCATAACCTAGATCTAATTTTAACTCTAAATCAAACCCGAACACTAAGCCTAATCCTAACCCTAACCCTAACTCTAAATCTAACTGTAAGTCTAGCCCTAAAACCAAACCAAGCCATAGACCTAACCCTAACCCTTAACCTAAACCAACACATAACCCTAACCCTAACCTTAGCTCTAATTCTAGTTTTAAGCTGAAAACTAGAACTAACACTTACCCTGACTCTGGCCATAATACTAACCATAGTCTAAACATCACCCTAACCATAACCCTAAACCTAACACTAGACCTACCACTAACCCTAACCCTGACCATAAATTTAACCCTGATTGCAACCCTGGTAATTACATTAGCTTCAACCCTAACCCTAGAACTAACTTAACCCAAAACCTAGCCCTAATCAAAGCCCTAACCTGAGCTTTAACCCTAACCCTAATCATAAACCTAGCCCTAATCAAAACCATAATCCTAGCCCTAACCCTATCTCTAACCCTATCCATTGCCATAACCATAACTCTAGGCCTAACCCTAACCCTATCCCTAATCCTAAAAATATTCATTATTCTAAACCAAACCTAAACCCTATACCTCATCCTATCATTATCCTAACACTAACCATAACACTAACTTGAGCTCTAACTTTAAATGTTAACCTATCCCAAACTTTTAAACCAGACCTTGACCCTAATAATACCCCTAATTCTAAACCTGACCGTAACCCTAAACCTAACCATTATATTACATATAGCCATAAACATAACCCTAAAACTATCTTTAACCATAACCCTACATCTGATATTAGCTCTAGCCCTAATCCTAGCCCTAACACTAAAATAAACCATAGTCCTCATCCTCGCCCCAAACCTAGCCTTAATCATTACCTTAACCCTAATCATAGCCCTGACCCTAATTCTAACATTCACCTTATCTCTAAACCTAGCTATAATGACATTCCTTACCCTAAACTTAACCCTAAACCTATCCCTAACTCTAGGCCTAAGGTGAACATTAACCCTAGCCCTAATTCTAGAACAAATTTAATCATATCCATAACCCTATCCCTAACCCTAGCCCTAAGATTAACTCTAACTCTCACACTAGCCCTATCCCTACTTCTAACCCTATCCATTACTGTAATCCTAAACCTAGCCCTAAACCTAATTATAAGTATTGTCAAATCCTTAGTTGTATTTCTAACCCTAGATCTAAACCTAACTCTAAATCTAACTCTAACCCTAAGCCTAAGCCTCATATTAACACTAGCCCTAGCCCTAACACTAATCATAAAACTAGCCTTACACTAACCCTTGCAGTAAAACAAAACCGAACAATATCCCTAACCTTGAACCTTAACTTAAACCAAACCTTAACACTACACCTAGACCTAACCTTAGCCCTAATTCGAGTCCTAATCTTAACCTTAATACTAACCCTAACTCTGACTCATATCTTAACACTCAACCTAGCCAACCTAGCTCTAAACACCACCCAAACCTTAAACCGAACCCTTAGAGTAACCCTAGCCTTAATTCGAGACCTTTCCCTAACCCTAACACTAAACCTGATCCTATTAACCTAACACTAACACTAGCTCTAAATTCACAGTAACCTTAAACCTAATCCAAACACTAGAAGTTTAACCCCTAACCATGAAACTAAAACTAACCCTAAAAACCATAGCTCTTACATTAGCCATCGCTCTAACCCTAGCCATAACCCTAACACAAAAACTAGTCCCAATCTGAGCCCTAAACCTAGCTTTAACCCTAACCCTAGCTCTAACCCTATCCCTTACACTATGCCAAACCCTAAACCTAATGCTAATCCTAGTCCTAATCCTAATTCTATTCCATAACCTAACCCAAACTCTAACCCTATTAGTAGCTCTAAACCTAGTCCTCATTCTATCTCTAACCATAACCCAAAACCTAACCCTAACCCTGACCCCTATTCTGACCCTAACACTATTCATAGGTCTAAACATGAATCTAACCCTAAACTGAACCTTAACACTAGCCCTACTGGTAATCTTATACTTAAACCTAACCTTAACACTAGCCCTAGACCAAAAACAATTCTTATCTATCCATAAATCTAGCCCTAGATCTAAAGAAAAACCAAGTCCTAGCCCTAATAATAACACTTAGCCTAAAGCCAAAAACTAACTTTTCCCCTAGTCTTAACCCAAGTCCTAATTCTAGCTTTCACATTAATCATAACCCTAAACTGAACACTGATCCTGGCACTAATACTAACCCTAGCTCTAAATATCACCCTAACCCTAACACTAACCCTAAAACTATACTTAGCTCTAACATTAACCCTAAAACTAGCCCTAATCATAACAAAGTTCTTACATTTGCCAAAGCCCTAACCTATTGCAAAACCTAGCCCTAACCCAAGCCCTACCCTAGATTTAACCCTAAAGCTTACCATAACCCTAACTTTAATCCTAACCCTAAACCTAGGCCTAACCCTAGACCTAATCCTAAGCATAACAC
Source organism: Marmota monax (assembly GCF_021218885.2). Lineage (NCBI taxonomy): Eukaryota > Metazoa > Chordata > Mammalia > Rodentia > Sciuridae > Marmota > Marmota monax. The sequence continues at coordinate 52,419 of NW_026692220.1, forward strand.
TAGCCCTATCACTAGCTATAACTCTATCCATTACTCTAATAATAACCCTAACGCTTTTGCTAACCCTAGGCTGAATCCTAAACTTATCCTTAACCCTAACCCTATCCATTATCTACACCTAAACTGAACTCTAAACCTAAAACTATCCTTAAGCTATCCCTAAACATAATGATAACTCAAGCCTTAACCCTAAATCTTAATCTAATAAAAACCCTAAACCTGACCCTGATCCTAATAGTACCATAGCTCTGAACCTGACCCTAACAAGAAACCTCACCCTTACAATTGACCTAGCTATAAATCCAACCCTAAAACTCTCCCTAACTGTATCCCTAGATCTGACATTAGCCCTAGCTCTAATCCTAGTCCTAATCCTAACACAAAATTTAGCCCACATTCTAGCCTTAAAATTCATCTTAATCATAAACCTATCCCTAACCATAAGCATAAATCTAATCCTCACCCTAGTCCTAAAAGTAGCTATAATCCCATCCCTTACCCTAAACCTAACCCTAACCCTAACACTAACCCTACCCCTAAAACTAGGCCTAGCCCTAGCACTAACCGTAGTCCTCATCCCAGCCCTAATTTAGCCCCATCCCTAACCCAACCCTAACCCAGCACTAAGACTAACTTAAACTCTCGCCGTAGCCTTATACCTAGTTCTAATCCTATCCCTTACAATCACACTATACTAGCCCTAAATTTAGCTCTAATCCTAGCCCTATCCTTACCCATAATCCAAAGCCTAGATCTAAACCTATCTCTAAATCTAACCCTAAACCTAAGCCTAAACCTCACACTAACACTAGCCCTAATCCTAAAACTAGCCCTAACTCTACCCCAGCCCTAAAACAAAACCAAATCATAACCCTAAACTTACACCTAGCCCTAATCCTATCTCTAATTCTAATCCTAACACTAACCTGAAAAATAATCTGGACTCTGATTCTGAGCCTAACATTAAACCCAGCTATAAACATCATTGTAACCATAAATTTAACCCTAACACTAGACATAGCCCTATCCCTGACTCTATCACTAGCTCTAATCATAACGCTACTTTGTACATTAGCCATAGACTTCAACCTAGCCCTAACCTAACCCAAAACTTAGCCTTAATCCGAGTCCTAAACCTAGTTTTTTTTAATACTTATTTATTTATTTATTTATTTTTTTTTTTGGTTTTCGGTGGACACAGCATCTTTATTTTATTGGTATGTGGTGCTGAGGATCGAACCCAGCGCCTGGTGCATGCCAGGTGAGCACGCTACTTCTTGAGCCACATCCCCAGCCACTAAACCTACCTTTAACCCTAAACATAAACCTAACCCTAACCCCACAAAAGCCCTAATTTTATACATAACCCTACCCCTAATCTTAGGTCTAACCCTATCTATTACCTTAATGATAACCCATTATGCTAACCCTAGGCCTAACCATAACCCTATCCATTACACTAAACCACACCTACACCCAAACCCTAACACTTTCATTACTTTAACCTGAAAATCTAATGATAATTCAAACCCTAAACCTAAACCCTAACCTAACCCAAACACTCACCTTGATCCTGACCCTAATAATAACCTTAGCTATAAAACTGACCCTTACTATAAACCTAATCCCTACACTGGACCAAGGCATAAACCTCACACTAAATCTATCCCTAACTCTAATGCTAGAGCTGACATTAGCCCTAGCCCTAATACTAGCCCTAACCCTAACACAAACATTAGCCCTCATCCTAGCCCTAAACCTAGTTTTAATCATAACCCTAAACCTAACCCTAGCCCTAACCCTAATAATAACCTTTGCCCTAGCCCTCAACCTAGCTATAACCCAATACCTTACCCTAAATATATTCCTAACTCTGATGCTAACCCAAGGCCTAAACCTAACACTAACCCTAGCCCTAATTTAGCCCTATCCCTAACCTTAACCCTAACCCTAATTGTAGACTGAAGACTAACTCTAACTCTCATACTAGCCCTATCACTAGTTCTAACCCTATCCCTTACCATAATCCTAAACCTAACCCAAACCTTAGTCTTAACCCTTGCCCTATCCTTAGCCCTATCCCTAACCATAGATCGAAAGCTAACTCTAAATCTAACCGTAACCTGAAGCCGAAGCCTAACCATTATAAATACATTTATATTTAGACTCTGTGTATACAGATATTGGCTTCAATTATTACTTAGAATATACTCATTAGTTTCATAAAAGGCATACCATTTCTCATGGTGTATAGAGAACTGAAGGTCAGGGGTACATGCTAAGTTAATGGGGAAAGGAATGAGGATATGTGATTTATGCAAATTAGCAACTTTGGAGGAGAACTCTAATGAATAGACAGGGGGAATTTTTGGAAGAAGGTATAAATTCAAACTCCTTATCTGTATTCATAAAATTACCCTATGTATAAATAGTAAAAGTTAGGAGGCTGAAAGTGGGATAGAAGGAGAAAGAAAAAAGAAGAAAAAATAACAAGGAAAAAAAAAAGAAAGGGACAAAGAAAATAAGAGCAAATAAAGAGGTGGTGAGATGGGGCCTATGCAATTCCTCTATATTGTACAATTCTAGTGATTCAGTTCTTAAAGTCCAATTTCATGGAAAGTTCTTGGTTTCACATATGTTGAGGTTGTGAGGACTAGAAAAGGGTATAGGAGAATGATGGGAAGAGCAAGAAAAGAAAAATAAGAAAGAAAAAAGTCTCTCAGAACTCTCTTTTCTTGCAGTAGGTGGAGTCATTGATTCCTAGCTTGAGTCTCTGTGCTCAGGGTGATGGAAGTCGCCAGGGTGAGAGGGCTTGAGCTTCTACCTGGAGCCTTCCTACTCTTAGTCTCTGAATTGGAAATGAGGTGCCTGTACAGTTGTTATTTCACATTGATAGCTACACCCCCCAAAAGCTGGTGAGAAAAATATTGAGTTTTCACAGCTGGAGGTAGAGGAGTTGAAAACCGGGTACCTGATAAGCTGCAGAACCAGGTGGTAGCCACATCCACTGATAGATGACAAGTAAGGTTTTGCAAGATGGATTCCATCTATTACCCATGTATGGTGATTGGTGAGGTGGGTGGTTCTGGAGTGACCTTGTGCTGTGTCCAGCGCATGGTCTGGTGAAATCCAAGCCAAGCCTCTGTGTTCTGTGCTGCCTTGGTCTGTGCAGAGAGCGCCTGTGCAGCTGAGACTGCTATCTGCGCCCAGAGAAACTGTACAGCCGAGCCTTCCATCTGCACCGAGAGCACCCATGCGGCCCTAGATTTCTTCAAACTTCTATGATACTGCGCAGGATTCATCTTTTACTTAGCCTTACTATGCTCCACAGATTTGGGCCTTGTCAGTTCAATGGTTCGCTGTCAGGAACAGTTTGTATTTTAAGGTTTCCTTTCATTATGGCTTATTGATGTGAATGAAAATTGAGCTGGAAATCAATCAGGGTTGGCAGAACGTGCTTGAAACTTCACACAAAAAGTTCTCAGTGGGCACTCGCTAGTTTCTTTCTTTTGAAGGTAGGCCAAAAATGAAGCATGCAAAAGAAATTGGATCTGAAAGCCCTTAAGGAGAAAACAGAGAAACATGTATTTACTGAAATAAGTCTCCCAAAAATTTGATCAGATTTCTTTGATACTACACAGTATTCATCTTTTAGCTTGCTCCACTAGGCTCCCCAAGGTTGACACTTCCAGGATCAATGGTTCTCTAAACAGGTAAGTGTTAGTGTGATGGTTAGGGTTAGGGATAGATTTAGAGATAGAGTTAGGTTAGAGTTCGTTTTGTTCAAATTTCTTTGATACTGGGAAGATTTATCTTTTACCTAACCTTACTACATGCCCCAGTTTGTGGCCTTCTCAGTTCAATGGTTCACTGTTGGGAATAGTTTGTTTTTAATGTCTGACTTCATTTTGACCTATATGGGTAAATGAGAATGGAACTTTAAATCAGAGGGTTGGTGGTAGCTGGTTGAAACTTCACATATTCACTCAGTTGTCTTTGGGCATGCTCTGGTTTCTTCCTTGCAAAAGTAGTGATAAGCTGAAGCATGCAAAACAAGTTTTTCCAAGAGCACTTTAGGAGAAAACAGGGCAATATGCATGTACTGAAATACCTCCCCCAATTATTTGGTCAGATTTATTTGATTCTGAGTAGGACTCATATGTAAGCTTGCCCCACTAGTCTCCCCAAGTTTAAATTTTTTATGATCAAAGGTTCTCTTAACAGGTTAGGATTAGGGTTATGGTAAGAGTTAGGGTTAGAACTAGTGTTAGGGTTAGAGTTAGTTTTTTTTTCAACCTTTTGGATACTGGGCAAGATATATCTTTTTCCTATTCTTAGTATGCTCCCCATGTTTGGGCCTCCAATTAAAAGGGTTTGTTCTCACGAGCAGTTTTAATTTTCATGTTTCACTTCATTTTGCCCTATAGGGGTGAATGAAATGGAGCTGGACTCAAACAGGGTTTTTGCTAGCTGCTTGAAACTTCACACTCAATCAGAAGTCAGTGCACATTCTCTTATTTGTTTCCTGTGGTAGTAGCCCAAAGCTGAATTAGAAAGAAACAACTTTATCTGTGAGCACTTTAGGAGCAAGTTTCAATTTTTTTGCATGGATTACTTTTTTTCTTTATTTTTTATTCATTGTTCAAAACATTACAAAGCTCTTGACATACCATATTTCATACATTAGATTCAAGTGGGTTATGAACTCCCATTTTTACCCCAAATACAGATTGCAGAATCACATCGGTTACACATCCACAAAGGTAGCAGAATACAACAGTTACTAATATGGCATTATGTAAAAATGCGTGGATTACTTTCATATTGTATAGGATTCATCCTTTTGCTAGTCTTAGTAGGATACCCAAGTTTGGGTTTTCAAGGTTTGCCAGTTCACTGTCAGGAACAGTTTGATTTTTTAGGTTTCACTATATTATGGCCTATAGATGTGAATGAAAATTGAGCTGGAAATCAAACAAAGTAGGTACTAGCTGCTTGAATGTTCACACATTCAGTCAGTTCTCTGTGGGCACCCTCTGGTTAATCCTTGTGAAAATACCTTAAGCTGAAGCATGAAAAACAAATTATTCATGAGCACTTCAAAAAAAATAGGGAAATATTAATGTACTGAAATACCTCACCCAATTTTTCATCAAATTTCTTTGATACTGCACAAGATTCATCCGTTAAGTTGTGCCACTAGGCTCCCCAAGTTTGGGACTTCTATGATCATAGGTACTCTAAACAGGTTAGAATTAGGTTAGGGTTGGGTTAGATCTAGTATTAGAGTTAGAGTGAGTTTTGTTCACATTCATTTGATACTTAGCATAAAACCTAGCCTTACTATTTTCCCCAGGTTTGGGTCTTATCCCTTCAATGGTTTGCTGTCAGGAACACTTTGCATTTTAGGGTTTCCTTCATTTTGACCTATACGGGTAAATGGAAATGGAACTTGAAATCAAACAGGGTTGGTGCTCACTGCTTAAAACTGCACAAACTCAATCAGTTCTGTGTGGGCACTCTGTTTTTTTTTCCTTGTGAAAGTTTCCCAATGCTGAAGCATGCAAAAACATCTTTATCCAAAAGTACTGTTGGAGACAACAGGGAAATATACATGTACTTAACTACCTCCGAAAATTGTTTGGTCAGATTTATTTGGTACTGCACAAGATTCATCTGTTAGCTTGCCCCACTAGGCTCCCTTGATTTGGGACTTCTATGATAAAAGGTTCCCTAAACAGATTACGGTTAGGTTTATGGTTAGGGTAAGGGCTAGGATTAAACGTATTGTTAGGGTTAGAGTCAGTTTTGTTCATGTATCTTTGATACTGGGAAGGATTCATCTTTTACCTAGCCTTACAATGTTGCCTGTTGGATATTCTCAGTTCAATGGTTTGCTGTCAGCAACAGATTATATTTTAAGGTTTCACTTTATTTTGAACATTTTGTTGAAGATAAATGGAGCATGAAATCAAACAGGGTTGGTGCTAGCTCCTTGAATCTGCACACACTCAATCAGTTCTCTATGGGGACTCTCTGGTTAGTTCCTTGTGAATGTTGCCCTCAGCTGAAACATGCAAAGCAACTTTCTCCCAGAGCACTTTTGGAGAAATCAAGGAAATATGCATGTACTGAAACAAACACTTCCCCCAATTATTTGCTCAGATTCCTTTGATACTGTGCAGGATTCTTCTGTTAGCTTACCCCACTAGGCTCCCTTAATTTGGGACTTCTATGATCAAAGGTTCTCTAAAGAGGCTAGGGTGAGCTGTAGGGTTAGGATTAAGGATAGATCTTGTGTTAGGTTTACAGTATTTTTGTTCAAATTTCTTTGATACTAGGCAGGATTTATCTTTTACCTAGCCTTACTATGTTCCCCAGGTTCGGGCCTTTTAGTTTCACTGGTTTCCTGTTAGTATTTCAGTTTTTATTTTGAGATTTCACTTCATTTTGACCTATATGGGTAAATGGAAATGGAGATGGAAATCAAACAGGGTTTTAACTAGCTGCTTGAACCTTCACAGTCTCAATCAATTCTCTGTGAGGTCGCTCTGGTTTTATCCATGGGAAAGTATCCCAAAGATGAAGCATGCAAAAACAACACTATGCGAGAGCATTTTAGGAGACAACAGGAAAATATGCATGTACTGAACTACCTCTCCTAATTATTTGGTCAGATTTTTTTATTACTGGGCAGGATTCATTTGTTAGCTTACCCCACTAGGCTCCTCAAATTTGAGACTTCTATGATCAAAGGTACTCTAAACAGGTTAGGTTAGAGTTAGGGCTAGTGTTAGGGTTAGAGTTTTTCTTGTTCCCCTATAGGAAGAGATGTAGTTTGAACTCTAAATAAAACATGGTTTCTGCTAGTTGCTTCAAACTTGACATACTGAGTTACTTCTCAGTGCACTTTGTAATACTTGTTCCATGTTGCGGTATCCATAAGTAGAGGCATGGTAAAAACAGTTCCCTTTGAAAGTGTTTGGCAAGCTTCCACAGAACTCTGAGTTTACTGAAATCCCAGTAAATATTTGTTTCACCAATCTTGTCGATACATTCCAGGAATCATCTGTACTACACCTGCACTTGGCTCCCCTAATTTCGTACTTCTGGGTTATAGCGTTCATTTGCAGGAACAATTAGAATTTTTAGGTTTCACTTTGTTTTTTTTTTTTCCAATAGGTATACTCCCAGTTGGAACTCTAAATGAAACATGGTTTCTGCTAGCTTCTTGAAATTTGACACACTGAATTAGTTCTCAGAGTGCTCTGAATGCTTTGTTCCCTCTTGAAGCAGCCCTAAGCAGAGGCAAGGAGGAAACACGTTCATTTGAAAGCATTTGCCAAGCTTCCCCAGAACACTGAATTTCCTGAAATCCCAGCAAATATTTTTTCAACCAATCTTGTTGATACTTGTTAGTAAAGTTCAGTACTCCAGTCTCACTTGGCCCTTCAAATTTCAATCTTCTAGGTTGTAGCATTCGTTTGCAGGAACAGTTTGAATTTTGAGGTTTCACTTCATTTTACTCTATATGGAGAGATGCAGTTGGAACTCTAAATCAAACAGGGTTTGTGCTAGCTGCTTGAAACTTGACAAAGTGAATTAATTCTCAGTATGCTCTCTATGTTTTGTTCCTGCTTACAGTAGCCCTAAGAAGAGGCATGGAAAAAACACTTTCATTTGAAAGTATTTGCCAAGCTTCTACAGAACACTGAGTTTCCTGAAATCCCAGCAACTTGTTTTCACCCGAACTTGATGATACATTCCAGGAATCATCTGTGCTCCATCTGCACTTGGCTCCCTAAATTTCATACTTCTAGTTTAAAGCATTCATTTGCTTTGAAATTTTAGGATTTACTTCTTTTTCCCCTATATGGAGAGATGCAATCGGAACTCTAAATCAAACACGGTTTGTCCTAGGTGCTTGAATCTTGAAAAACTGAATTAGTTCTTAGTGCACTCTCTATGCTTTGTTCCTTCTTGCAGTAGCCATAAGCAGAGGCACGGAAAAAACACTTTGATTTGAAAGCATTTTCCAAGCTTCCACAAAGCTCCTAGTTTCCTGAAATTCCAGCAAGTATTTTTTCACACAATCTTGATGATACTTGGTTGTAAAGATCAGTACTCCGTCTCACTTGGCCTCCAAAATTTTGATATTCTAGGTTGAAGCATTTTTTGAAAAAACAGTTTGAATTTTTCGGTTTCACTTGGTTTTCCCCTATGTGGAGAGATGCAGTTGGAACTCTAAAATAAACATGGTTTGTGCTAGCTGCTTGAAAGTTGACAAACTGAATTAGTTCTCAGTGAGCTTTCTATGTTTTGTTCCCACTTTCAGTAGCCCTAAGCAGAGGCATGGAAAAAAACATTTTCATTTGAAAGCATTTCAAAAGCTTCCACAGAACTCCAAGTTTCCTGAAATCCTAGCAAATTTTTTTTCACCCGATCTTGATGATCCTTGTTGTTAATTGTTGGTACTCCAGACGCACTTAATTAAATCCCAAATTTAGTTCTTCTAGGTTGAAGCATTCGTTTGCAGGAACAGTTTGAATTTTGAGGTTTCACTTTGTTTTCCCCTATAGGGAGAGATGCAGTTGGAACTCTAAGTCAAGCACAGTTTGTGCTAGCTGCTTGAAACTTGACAAACTGAATTAGTTCTCAGTGTGCTTTCTAAGTTTTGTTTCCTCTTGCAGTAGCCCTAAGCAGAATCATGGAAAAAGCACTTTCATTTGAAAGCATTTGGCAAGCCTCCACAGAACTCCAAATTTCCTGAAATCCCAGCAATTTTTTTTTCACCTGACCTTGATGATACTTGGTGGTAATGATCAGTACTGCAGCCACACTTGGCTCTCCAAATTTCGTTCTGCTAGGTTAATGCATTCTTTTGCAGGAACAGTTTGAATTCTGAGGTTTCACTTTGTTTTCCCATATAGGGAGAGATGCAGTTGAAATCAAACACACTCTGTGCTAGCTGCTTGAAACGTGACACACTGAATTAGTTCTCAGTGTAACCTCTATGCTTTGTTCCATCTTGTAGCAACCCAAAGGAGAGGCAGGGAAAAAAATAATTTCATGCGTCCACAGAACTCCGAGTTTCCTGAAATCCCAGCAAATATTTCTTCACCTGATCTTTTTGATACTTGGACATAATGATTGGTACTCCATTCGCACTTGGGCACCCAAATTTCGATCTTCTATGTTGAAGCATTCCTTTGCAGGAACACTTTGAAATTTTAGCTTTCACTTCTTTTCCGCTAAAGGGATAGACACTGTTGGAACTCTAACTCAAACATGGTTTGTGCTATCTCCTTGAAACTACAAACTACATTAGTACTCATTGTGCTCTCTATCCTTTGTTCCCTCTTGAAGTAGCCTGAATGAGAGACAGGGAAAAAAACAATTTCATTTGAAAGCGTTTGCCAAGCTTCCATAGAACTCCAAGTTTCCTGAAATCCAAGCAAATATTTGTTTCACCGATATTGTTCATAGGTTCCAGCAATCATCTGTAATCCATCAGCACTTGGCTCCCCCAATTTTGTAATTCTTGGTTAAAGCATTCGTTTGTTTTGAATTTTTATGTTTCAGTTTGTTTTCCCCTATAGGGATAGATGCAGTTCGAAAACTAAATCAAACACGGTTTGTCATAGCTGCTTGAATCATGAAAAATGTATTAGTTCTTGATATTTGACACACGGAGTTAGTTCTCAGAACCTTCTCTATGCTTTGTTCCCTCTTGAAGCAGCCCTTTGTTCCCTCTTGAAGCAGAGGCAAGGAGAAAACATTTTCATTTGAAAACGTTTGCCAAGCTTCCCCAGAACACTGATTTTTCTGAAATCCTAGCAAATATTTTTTCACCCGATCTTGATGACACTTGGTGGTAAAGATCAGTACTCCAGTCTCAGTTGGCCCTCCAAGTTTCAATTTTCTAGGTTGTAGCATTTGTTTGAAGGAACAGTTTGGGTTTTTAGGATTCACTTCGTTTTCCACTATATAGAGAGATGCAGTTGGAATTCTAAATCAAACACGGTTTGTGCCAGCTGCTTGAAACTTGACAAACTGAATTAGTTCTCAGTATGCTTTCTACGTTTTGTTCCTGCTTGCAGTAGTCCTAAGCAGAGGCATGGAAAAAACACTTTTATTTGAAAGCATTTGCAAAGCTTCCACAGAAATGCAAGTTTCCTGAAATCACAGCAAAAAGTTTTTCACCCAATCTTGATGATACTTTGTTGTAAAGATCAATACTCCATCCACACTTGGCTCCCAAATTTTGTTCTTCTAGGATAACATGTTCCTTTGCAGGAACAGTTTGAATTTTGAGGTTTCACTTCTTTTTCCCCTATAGGGAGAGATGCAGTTGAAATTAAACACGGTTTGTGCTAGCTGCTTGAAACATGACACACTGGATTAGTTCTCAGTGCATGCTCTTTGTTTTGTTCCCTCTTGAAGTAGCCCTAAGCAGAGGCACTTGTCAGTCAAGGAAAAATCACTTTCATTTGCAAGCATTTGCCAAATTTCCACAGAATTTCCTGTTTTCTGAAATCCAGCAGATTTTTTTTTTCAACCAATCTTGATGATACATGGCTGTAATGATTGGTACTCCAGTAACACTTGTTCCCCAAAATTTCGATCTTCTAGGTGCAAGTGTTCCTTTGCAGAAACACTTTGAAATTTTAAGTTTCACTTCATTTTCCCCTATAGGTATAGACGCAGTTGGAACTCAATCACGGTTTTTGCAAGCTGTGTGAAATTTAACACACTTGATTACTTCTCAGGATGGTCTCTATGCTTTGTTCCCTCTTGCAGTAGCCCTATGCAGAGGAATTGTCAGTCAAAGAAAATTAACTTTTACTTGAAAGTGTTTGCCAAGGTTCCACAAAACTCCATGTTCACTGAAATCTCAGCAAATATTTTTTTTTTTCACCTGATCTTTTTGATAATTGGCAAAAAAATCAGTACTCCAGTCACACTTGGGCCCACATAATTGGTTCTTCTACGTTGAAACCTTCAATTCTAGGAAAAGTTTGATTTTTAAGTTTCACTTTGTTTTCGGCTATAGGGAGAGATGCATTTGGAACTATTAATCAAACATGGTTTGTGCTAGCTTCTTGAATCTTGACACACTGAATTAGTTCTCATTGCACTCTCTATTCTTTGTTCCCTCTTGAAGTAGCCCAAAGCAGAAACTGGGAAAAACACATTCATTTGAAAGCTTTTGCCAAGCTTCTACAGAACTTCGAGTTTACTGATATCACAGCAAATATTTCTTCACTTGATCTTGTTGATACTTTGCAGGAATCATCGGTATTCCATCCACACTTGGTCCCCCAAGTTTTGTTCTTCTAGGTTGAAACGTTCGTTTGTAGGAACACTTTTTAGGTTTCACTTTGTTTTTCCCTATAGGTTTACATACAGATGGAACTCTAAATCAAACAGGGTTCCTGGTAGCTGCTTGAATCTTGACACCCTCCATTAGTTCTCAGTGTGGTCTCTATGCTTTGTTCCCTCTTGAAGTAGCCCTAAGCAGAGGAACTTGTCAGTCAAGAAAAAATCACTTTCATTTGAAAGTGTTTGCCAACCTCCCACAGAAATCCGAATTTATTGAAATCTCAGCAAATATTTTTTCACCCAATTTTGTAGATACTTGGTAGGAATGATCAATACTCCAGTCACAATTGGCCCCCCAAATATCGTTCTTCTAGGTTGAAGCGTTCGATTGCTGGATCAGTTTGAATTTTTAGATTTCACTTCGTTTTCCTCTATAGGCATAAATGAAATTGGACCTCTAAATCAAACACGGTTTGTGCTAACTACTTGAAACTTGATGCACTCAATTAGTTCTCAGTGCACTCTCTATGTTTTGTTCTCTCTTTAAGTAGCCTGAAGCAGAGGCTAGGGAAAACACTTTTATTTGAAAACGTTTGCCAAGATTCCACAGAACTAATCCCAGCAAATATTTTTTTCACCCGATCTTGATGATACTTGGTAGTAATGATCAGTACTCCAGTTGCACTTGGCCCCTCAAATTTCATTCTTCGAGGTTGATGCTTTAGGTTGCAGGATCAGTTTGAATTTTTAGGTTTTCTTTGTTTCCCCTATGGGGATATATACATTTTGAACCCTAAATCAAACACTCTTTGTGATAGCTGCTTGAAACTTGACCCACTCAATTAATTCTCAGTGTGCTCCCTATGCGGATGTTCCCTCTTGAAGTAGCCCTAAGCAGACCAAAGAAAAATACACTTTAATTTGAAAGTATTTGCCAAGTTTCCACAGAACTCCAAGTTGACTGAAATATGAGCAAATATTTTTTCACCCTAACATATTGTTACTTGGCAGGAATATTGGTACTCCAGTCACACTTGGGCCCTCAATTTTGTTCTTCTAGTTTGAAGTGTTTGTTAACAGGAACCCTTTAATATTTAGGTTTCACTTCATTTTCCCCTATAAGGATAGATGTAGTTGGAACTCTAAATGAAACACAGTTTGTGCTAGCTGCAAACTTGACACACTCAATTAGTTTACAGTGCAATCTCTATACTTTGTTCCCTCTTGAAGTAGACCTATGCAAAGACAAGGAAAAAACAACCTAAACCTAAACCTAAACATATCCCTAACCAAAACTTTATCCCTTACTGTAACACTAACACTAACCCTATCCCTAAACCTAAAACTAAACCTACACCTAACACTAACCCTAACCATAACCCTAAACCTAACACTAACCCTAACACTAACCCTAACCAAATACTGAGCCTAACACTAATCCAAACCCTAACCCTAACATTAAAACTTATCCTGACCCAAATCCTAACACTAATTCTAACCCAAAACCTTACCCTAACACTAACATTAACCCTAACCCAAACCCGAACCTAACACTAACACTAAACCAAACCCTAATCCTGACCCTAAACCTAACCCTAAACCTAACCTTAACACTAACCCTAACCCTAACCCTAATCCAAAAGCTAAGCGTAACCCTAACCCTAACACAAAACTTAACCCCAAACATAATCCTAATCCTAAAACTAACCCTAAATTTAACCCTAATCCATACACTACCCCTACCCCTAACCCTAATATTAACCCCAAACCTAACCCTAACACTAACACTAAACCTAACCCTAACCCTATCCCTAAACCTAACACTAACCCTAACCCTAACCCTAACACTAACACTAACCCTAAATATAACCCTAACACTAACACTAACCCTAACCCTAAACCTAACCTTTACACTAACAATAATTCTAACCCTAATCCTAACCCTAACCCTAACCTTAACCTTAACTCTAAACGTAACACTAACATTAACATTAATCCTCAACCTAACTCTCTCACCCGAAACCTAACTCTAACACTAACCCTATCCAAAACCCTAACCCTAATGCTAACCCTAACACTAAAACTAAAACTAACTCAAACACTAACAAAAGCCATAACCAAAACAGTAACCCTATCCCTAAAACTGAAATTAACGTTAACCCTAACCCTAATTCTTACCTTAACCCTAACCCTAACCCTAACCCTAAATTTAACACTAACCCTAACTCTAAACCTAAACATTAAACCTAACCTTAACACTAACCCTAAACCTAACACTAACCATAACCCTTACCCTAACCCTAACGCTAACACTGACACTAACACTAATCATTACTCTAACCCTAACCCTAACCCTAAAGCTAACACTAATGGTAACCCTAACCTACCCCTAAATCTAACACTAACACAAACCCTAACCGAGACCCAAACCATAACCATAAACCTAACCCTAACACTAAACCTAACTCTAACCCCAAAACTAATTCTAACAGTAACCCTAATGCTAACCTTAACATTAACCTAACACTAACCCTAATTCTACTACTAATCCTAAACCTAACACTAACACTATCCCTAAACACTAACCCTAACAAACACCCTAACTCTAACAGTAAACCTAGTCCTACCTAATCCTACCACAAACCCAAACACTAACTCTAACACGAATCCTAAACTAACCGCAACTCTAATCCTAACCCAACCCTAACCGTAACTCTAAAAACCTAACACTATTTGAAACCCTAACCCTATCTTTTACCATAACCCTAAACATAAATCTAACCCTAACATTAACCCTAACCCTAACATTAACCCTAACATTAACCTCAAACCTAACCTTAACACTAACCTTAAATCTAGCACAAATCCTAAACAAAACCCTAAACCTAGCCATAACCTAACCCTAACCCTAACACTAAACCAAACACTAACTATAACACTAACACAGACCCTAATAAAAACCCTAACTCTAACACTAACACTAACCATAACACTAACCCTAACCCTAGCACTAATCCTAACCCTAACACTAACACTCAACCTAACTCTAACCCTAACCCTAATGCTAACCATAAACCTAACACTAATCCTAAACCGACCCATACCCCTAACACTAACCCACACACTGACCCAAACCAAAAACTAACACTAACATTAATTTTAACCCTAACACTAACCCTAACCCTAAGTCTAACCCTAACACTAACCCTAGGCCTAACCCTAACATTGGCCCCAATCCTAAACTTAACCCTAGACCTAACTTTAGCTCTAACATTACCCTAAAGGTAAGCCTAACCAAATGGTAACCTTAGGCCTAATGCTAAACCTGTCAATATCACTAACCCTATCCTTTATGCTAAACCTAACCTGAAACCTAAACCTATCCCTATCCATTACCCTAACCCTAACCCTAACCCTAACACTAACACTAATTCAAGCCTTAACCCTAAACCTTAACCTAAATCAAATCCTACTTGGACCCTTACCCTAATAATACACCTAGCTCTAAACTTGGCCCTTATCCTAAACCTAACCTTTACAGTAGACTTAGCCATAACCTAATCCTAAAGCTAAACATAACCATAAACCTAGACCTGACATTAGCCCTAGTCCTAACCCAATCACTAGTCCTAACAGAAACCCTCATCCTAGCCCTAAACCTAGCCTTATTCCTAACCCGAACTGTCGCGACCCCTTGCCCGCAAGGAAGACGCAACTCAGGAATCTTCTTTCAGCAGTTTATTCAGGCCCTTGATATTTCTTCTTCTCCCCCTCGGATGCCCCTCCCAGCCTTAATAAAGCATCTCAAGCCCCAATGCGAAGCTGCCACGTGGAGCTTTCTCATAGGGTGGTGAAAAACCATGTGCCAACTCTCCCAAATAAGGAGTTGTTTGTCACAGACCACAGCGGAGCCAGCGCCATCTTGTAATGGCGACCATAGTCTGCAGAAACAGCAGAAGCGGCTCACCACAGTTCCCCCTTTCTGTTTTCTTAAAACAATACAGGTGAGAGTAGAGGTCCTATCCCACTGTGCAGAAGTGGCTGCATAGTATGGCTCAGTCCTAAGGAGGGCCCTTCCCTAGACCTGGTCCCATATCAGCTGACGCCTTTTTTCGTGGGGCGGGGCGTGGATGCGTCTAACCCGCATGCAATAGGACATGCTCTCCTTGAGGTCCACGTCAAGGATCACTCAAGTGCAGTGCCTTGCCTCGCATCCTGTATCGTGATGATGGTGGATGAAGGGGGATAGCTGAGGCTGAACTGTGGCTGTTTATAATGACAAACAAGTTGGCAGCACCCTGAAAGAAAGGCACGGACTTTAAGGTGATAGAAAAGCACTAGTGTGGAAACCCATCTGCGTGCAATGGCAGTAAGACCGGCAGAGTGCAAGGGCTTTCCAACACTAAGAGAATAACAAGGAAAGTCATGTCAATCCCAGTGCAATGTTATAATAACTTGGGGTGTAACGACCATGTCAAAGGTTTACTGTTTAAGATGCGCAAGCCAGACTTGAGGTGAGTTGCCATTTTCTAAAGCTGCAAGAGCTTGTATGATCATAGCCTTATCGTGAGCACTGCGGGCCTTAAGGCAACAGAGAAACCACAAACAGAGGAACATACCAAAGCAACACATTGCACCAAAAATGCCCACTCCCACCCATTCCTTAAAAAAGGAAAAGGCAGAGGATAGCCAACTGGTGAATTGACCCAAAGTCACTGGTTTGACACGGGTGCTATTCAGAACAGCAATCTGAGTTAGTTGAGACTGGATCAAGTTTTCTGCTTCCATGGACCAGGTTCCGGATAAATATTCCCCGATGATGCGGGAGGCATTTCTGGAATCATAAAATCTGACAGAGGTTATACATAAATGTGCACGTTGATCAATACAACCCAAATGTACTAGATCAGACAATTCCTCAACTTGAGCTTGAAGCAGATCTATCCTTTGATTAGCAGCCAGAATCCCAGATAAAATGTGTTGATTAATTCTACTTTGAGATTCAATTATGGTGGATGTTTGTTGAATAACCTGATTAATAGTGGCAGCAGTTTGTACCTGGCTGGCCATGGCTACTCCAGCTATAACTGCTGCAGCAGCAGATACCACCACAGCTGTCACTATAGCTGCCGTAATTCCAAAATCTCTACGGGCTCTAATCAGTTAAAAAATAGGAAAAGACTCTGGATCTGCAGTAACCGGGATTGGGACAAAGGTTGGAAATTTCATAACCATTGCCATAGTCCAGGAGCCATTCCAACACTCAGACAAATAACAGGTAATATTAGAGCAATTAAGCATCCCCTGTAATGTAACATTAGCCAAAAGAAACAGGAACGGAGATTGGAGACAGACTGCTGCAGAGGGTAATGTAGCATAAGATAATTGTGAATTATTTGCAGAAATTTTAAGCCTCCTACCTCGCTCCGAGTCTTGGGTACTGCCAGAAACATTAAACAGCCAACTTTGGACTCCTAATATTTCCCTGGGGAAACACAAGTGTGGACTAGACTAGCCCAATCTGAGGGAGTCATGCAAAATCTAGTAAGTCCCTCCACCTGAGTGAGAGTGAAAGCGGCATCTATGCCATAAGTGCGGACAGATTCTGCCAAGGTTTTAATTATCTTAAAGTCTAAAGGCTCATGATATCTTCCCCTGTTATTGTCCTGAAATACAGGGTATGCAAGTCCCATATCTGTATTAACTGTCCTCCAAACTTTTGCATGAAAAGATCTCCCGGAACCTTGGCTCCCCCCCACATATGGAGGTGGGGCAATCCGCACCATATCTTCTTCTAGATATTCTACCTCCTCCTCCTCAGAGTTTTGTTGACCGATGTTAAATCCCTTCCCCTTCTTACAGTAGGCCTGCATGCCCTGTGTCTCCTTTTTCTTCTTTTTCATTTTTATCTTATGTAGTTGTTGTAACAATATATCAAGGTCCTCAGAACTCTCTGAGTCACTTGTGTTCTCAGGCGTTTTTAATTCGGTCAAGTCTGGGTAGAGCCTTCTCCTATTTTTATCTTCAGGCTCTTTTGCCTTCTCACTACTGTTACTTTTAATACTCTCTGCCACTTCACTACATGATCCTTCAGATTTTTCCTCATGCAATTGCTCAAGAATAGCTTGACCCTCACTCACAGCTTCCTGGCATTTACCATCTGTTATACATCCTCTAACTAACTTCCAAAGTGGTATAATGCCACCCTGCAAGGTACCTTGCTTATGAGCGAAATCTAGATCTTTCCCTAATTTGTCCCAGCTGGGAACCGTAAGACTCCCTGAAAAAGCAAACCAAGGAGCCACTTTATCAGCTTCTCTTAAAAACATCTGCAAAGTACTCTGCTTTATCTTAAGTCCTTTTGAATGTAACAACCCATCTAGGGCCAACAAAATTGGGCTTGAAGAACGAACGCCCATAATGTTTTTAGAGCTATAAAGAAAGTGAAAGTACAAAAGTCCCCGCTCTCTTCCTTTTACAGGGGAGCGTTCCGTTCTATGAATTCCCTGCTCTCTTCCTTTTAACAGGGGAGCGTCCCTGTCATCACAACAACAAAAGAAGCACAAAAAACAAAAGCAAAATGACACAACAAAAGAAACACAGAAAACAAAAGCGAAAGTACACAGTGCAGCTGCAATAAAATGTAATGCTCTCTCTTTCTTTACAGAGGAGCTGCCCCGCTTTGGTCGCGGATCCCACTTTCCTGGGACTAACCCCGCTTTGATAGCGGATCCCACTTATTGGGACTAACCCCGCTTTGATCGTGGATCCCACTTACCTGGGACTAACTGGTGCACCACCCCTGACTGCTGAAAGTTCTGGTTCCCGGGTCTCGGCACCACTTGTCGCGACCCCTTGCCCGCAAGGAAGACGCAACTCAGGAATCTTCTTTCAGCAGTTTATTCAGGCCCTTGATATTTCTTCTTCTCCCCCTCGGACTTGTCGCGACCCCTTGCCCGCAAGGAAGATGCAACTCAGAAATCTTCTTTCAGCAGTTTATTCAGGCCCTTGATATTTCTTCTTCTCCCCCTCGGATGCCCCTCCCAGCCTTAATAAAGCATCTCAAGCCCCAATGCGAAGCTGCCACGTGGAGCTTTCTCATAGGGTAGTGAAAAACCATGTGCCAACTCTCCCAAATAAGGAGTTGTTTGTCACAGACCACAGCGGAGCCAGCGCCATCTTTTAATGGCGACCATAGTCTGCAGAAACGGCAGAAGCGGCTCACCACACTGAACCCTAACCCTAGCCCTAAACCTAGCTATAAACCCATTCCTTCCCCTAAAACTAACTCTAACCCTAACCCTAACACTAACCCTATCTCTAGCCCTAACCCTAGCCCTAATACTAACCCTAGAGCTAATCCTAGCCCTAATTTAGCCCTAACCCTAAAACTAACCCTCTCCTGAGACCTAAGAATAACTCTAACTTTCTCCCTAGCTGAATCCCTAATTTAAACACTATTCCTTATGATAACCCAAAACCTAGCCCTATCACTTCCCCAAACCCTAGCCCTAACCTTCACCCTAGACCTAAATCTGGTTCTAACCCTAAATGTAAGCCTAAACCTCACCCTAACACTAGCCTTAACACTAATGCTAATTGGAAAACTAGCCCTAACCCTACCCTAGCCCTAAAACAAAACCGAGCCATAACCATACACCTAACCCTTAACCTAAACCAAACACTAACCCTACACCTAGCCCTAAATCAAGCCCTAATTTGAGTCCTAAGCCTAGAAAAACCCTACCCTTTCACAGATTCTAACACTAACCCTAGCTCTAAACATTGCCGTAATGCTAACCCTAGAACTAGCCCTAATTGGAATCCTAGTTCTTACATTAGATTTAGCCCTAATGCTAACACAAATCCTAGCCCTAATCCGAGGCCTAACCCTAGGTTTAATGCTAACCCTACCCCTAAGCCAACATCAAACACTATCCTATATCCTAAGCGAAACCCTCACTCTAATTTTACCCTAGTCCTAACCCTGTTCCTTAGCCTACCCCAAACCCCAGCTCTATTTATAGTCCTACCCTAGTCCTCATACTAGCTGTAACCCTAACCCAAACCCTAACCCTAACCCTGACCCTTATTCTGACCCTAACACTAATCCTAGGTCTAAACCTGACCCTAACCCTAAAGCAAACACTACCCCTACCCCTACAGTTAAGCCTATACTTAAATCTACAGTAACACTAGCACTAGACCAAACCTAATCCTAAACAAAGTCATAAAATTAGCCCTAGCCCTAAGCAAAAACCTAGCACTACCCCTATCATTAACCCTTAACCTAACACAAAGACTAACCCTATCCCTAGAACCAAAGCTAGTCCTAATTCTGGCTCTAACCTTAAACCTAACTCTAATCCGAACAATGACACTTACCCTAACATAAAACCTAGCTCTAAACCTTATTCTAACACAAAACATAACCTTAACACTAGACTTATCCATAATCGTAACCTTAAAACTAGCCATGACCAGAACTCTAGCTCTTACACTACTCATATCCCTAAAGCTAGCAATAAACCTCACACTAAACCTAGCCTTTATCATAGCCCTAATCATAGCCCTAATCATAACTTTAACTGTAACCCTAGACCTAACCCTAACCCTAATCCTTGCCCTTTCCCTAACCCTAGCTCAAACAATAACCCTTATATAACCATAACCCTAACCATAACCCTAACCCTAGACCTGACTCTAGCCCTAAACTTCACCCTAGTCCTAACCCTAGCTCAAACGCTAATACTTACCTTAAGCCTAACCCTAAATTTAATCCTAGGCCTAACTCTAAACCTAGCACTAAATCTAAACTTAACCCTAGTCCTAACCTTAGCTCTAACATTACCCTAACGATAAGCCTAACCAAATGCTAACCCTAGGCCTAACGCTAACCCTACTGCTAATACTAACCATACCTATTACCCTAAACCTAACCTATCCATTACCCTAACCCTAATCCTAAAGCTAATTCAAGCCTTAACCCTAAACCTTTACTTTACCAATAGCCCTAATGCTAGCCATAAACCTAGCACTAATTGTGTCCCTGCCATAAACTAAAAATAACCCTAACCCAAACCCTCGCCCTAGTCCTAACACTAGCTCAAACTCTAACCCTTACCCTAAACATAACCCTAACTTTAACACGAACCCTAGCCCTGACTCTAAACCTAACCCTTGCCCTAGCCCTAACACTAGCTCAAACACTAACACTTACCCTAAATCTAATCCTAATTCTAACCCTAGCCCTAATCCTAACCTTAATTTTATGCCTAACCATAGCTCTAACCCTATCCATTACCCTAAAGATAAGCCTAACCCAAATCCTAACACTAGGCCAAACCTAACCCTATCACTAACACTCACCCTATACATTACTCTAAACCTAACCTGAACTCTAAACTTAACCCTATCCATTGAATTAACCCTAATGTTAATTCAAGCATTAATTCTAAACCTTAACCTAAACCAAACCTTACACTGATTCTGAACCTAATAATACACCTAGCTCTAAACCTGACCCTTACATTAAACCCAACCCTACACTAGACCTAGCCATAACCTAACCCTAAAACTAATCTTAACCACGAACCTAGGCCTGACATTAGCCTAGCTTTAATCCTATCCCTCTCTTACACTAACCCTATTCTCCATTTTAGCCCTAAACCTATCCTTAATCCCAACCCAAACCCTAATTCTAGCCCTATCCCTAATATTAACCCTCGCCCTAGCCCTGAACATAGCTATAACACCATCCTTTCCCCTAACACTAACCCTAGCCTTAACCCTAACCCTAACACTAATGCTAACTCTAGCCCTAACAATAGGCCCCACTCTACCACTAAACCTAGTGCTAATTTTAGCCGTAATTGAGCCCTAACCATAAACATACCCCTAACTCTAGGCCTAAAACTAACTCTAACTCTCATCCTAGCCCTATTTCTAGTTCTTACCCTATTAATTATCATAACCCTAGCACAATCCCCAATCTTAGCCTTAACCCTAGCCCATGACCTAACCATATATCTAACTATAACTCTAAATATATCCCTAACCCTAAGCCTAAACCTCACCCTACCACTAGACCTAACATTATTGGTATTCCTATAACTAGCTCTACCCCTAGCATTAGCCCTAAAACAAAACCGAGCCATTCCTCTAACCCTAAATGTTTACCTAAACCAAACCCTAACCCTACACCTAGCCATAAAACCCTAGCTCTAATTCGAGTCATAAGCCTAAAACTAACCCTGACCCTGATTTATATCCTAACACTAACCCCAGCTCTAAATATCACACTAACCGTAAAGATAATGCTAACACTAGTCCTAGACCAAAAACTAACCCTAAAACTAACCCTATCTTAACCCTATTTCTTACATTAGCCATAGCCCTAACCCTAGCCCTAAACCTAACAGAAAAACTAGCCCTAATATGATCCCTAAACCTAGATGTAACTCTAAATCTAAACTTAATCCTAACACAAACACTCACCCTAACCCTAAACCTAGCCCTAATTCTAGCTCTAACTCTATCATTTACTCTAAGCCAAACTCTATCCATAATTCTAACCTTAGTCCTAATCCTAATATTCAGCCTAACCCAAACCCTGACCCTATTACTCGTCCTAATCCTAGCTTTCACTCTAGCTATAGCCTTAACCCAAATTCCTAACCCTATCACAAACCCTCGGTCTAATTCTGACTCTCCCCCTAAAATGAACCCTAAACTAGCCTTATAAGTAACCTTATACCTAAACCTAAACCTAACACTAGCCATAAAACTAAACCTAATCCTAAATCTAGCCATAACTATAGCCCTAGAGCTAAAAAAATTCCCTTATCCCTAGCCCTAACAATAACCCTTAACCTAAAGCAAACACTAACCATATACCTAGACCTAAATCTAGTCCTAATTCTGGCTGTAACCATAACTCTAACTTGAATACTGATCCTGACAGCAACACTAAACCTATCTCTAAAACTGACGTTAACCCAAAACCTAAACCTAACACTAGACATAGCCATAACCTTACCCTAAAACTTGCCCTAATCAGAACCCTAGATCTTACATTACCCATAGCCCTAACCCTGGGCCTAAACCTAACACAAAACCTAGCCCTAATCCAAGGCCTAAACCTACCCTAAGCATAATGTTAACCCTAAACATAGCCCTAACCCTAAACCTTGCCTAACTCCTAAACCTATCTCAAAGCCTAACCCTTAGCCTAAATGTAACCTAGCCCTATCCCTAACCATAAACTTAACCCTAGCCCAAATCCTAACATTAACCCTATCACTAACCCTAACTCTAATCCTAAGCTTTACCATAACCCTAACCCTAATATAACCATATCCCTAAATCTAAACCTATCCCTAATCCTAATCGTAAACCTAAACCTAAACCTAACCATCACCATAGACTTAACCCTAACTCAAACCATAACACTTACCCTAAACCAACACTAAACCTGGCCCTAAATCTAAACCTATCCATTACTTATCCATTAACCCTAAACCTGACCTTAACCCTAACCCTAAATTTACACCTAACCAAATCCATTACCCTCACCCTAACCCTAGCCATAGCCCTAATCATAACCCGAACTTTAACCCAAGTCCTAACCACAACATTACACCTAATCCTAATCCTAGACATAATTTATCCTTATTTCTAACCCTAATCCTAATTATAGACCTAAGACTAACTATAACTCTCACACCAGATCTATCCCTAGTTCTAACCCTACTTATTACCATAACCCTAAACCTAGCCCTAACCCTAGTGATAACCCTTGCCCTATCCGTAGCCCTAGCACTAACTCAAGATCAAAACCTAACTGTAAATCTAACCCTAGCCCGATGCCTAAGCCTAACACTGACACTAGACATAACCATAATGCTAATTCTAAAAGTAGCCCCAACCCTATCCCTATCCCTATAATAAAAACCAAGCCATACCACTAACCCTAACCTCTAACCTAAACCAAACCCTAACCCTACACATAGCCCTGAACTTAGCCCTAATTTGAGTCCTAACCCTAACCCTAAACCTAACCATGACCCTTATTCATATCCAAACATTAACCCTAGCTGTAAACATCACCCTAACCTTAAACCTAACCCAACACTCCCTAACCCTAAACGTAATCCTAAAACTAACCCTAATCATAACCCTAGTTCTTACATTAGCTATAACCCTAATACTAGCCCTAAACCTAATACAAACATAGCCCTAATTCGAGTCCTAACCTGAGCTTTAACCATAAATCTAATCCTAAGCCTAGGCCTAACCCTAGCCCTGACCCTAACTCTTACTCTATCTTTTACCAAAAGCAAAACTGTCACCCTAATGCAAACCCTAGTCTAACCATAATCCTTAACCTAACCCAAACCCTAACCCTATTACTAGTCCTAAACTTAAGCCTCATTCTAGCTCTAATCATAACACAAACCCTAATCCTAATCCTGACCCTTATTTAGACCTTAACACTAATCATAAGTCTAAACCTGAACCGAACCCCAAACTGAACCATAACACTAGCCCTATGGGTAAACTTATACCTAAACCTAATGCTATGACTAGCCCTAGACCTAAAACTAATCCTAAATATAGACATAATTCTAGCCATAAACCTAAAGAAAAACCTAGACATAGCCTTAACAATAACTCTTACCCTAACCCAAACTCTAAACCTACCTCTAGACATAACTGTAATCCTAATTCTGGCTTTAACATTAACCCTAACCCTAACCAGAACACTGACTCTGACACTAACACCAACCCTAGCTCTAAACATCACCCTAACTCTAAAACTAACCCTAAAACTACAACTAGACATAACATTAACCCTAAACTAGCCCTAATCATAACACTAGTTCTTACATTAACCATAGCTCTAACCTATCCAAAAACCAGCCCTAATCAAAGCCCTACCCTAGCTTTAACCCTAAAACTAACCCTAACCATAACCCTAGCCCTGACCCTAGCTCTAACCGTATTCATTACCCCAACGGTAACCTTAACTCTTATGCTAACCCTACTGGAACCCTAATCCTATCCCTAATATTAACCCTATCCATTAACCTACACTTAACCTGAACCCTAAACCTAACCTCATCATTACCCTATCCCTAAACCTAATGCTTATTCAATCCCTAACCCTAAACCTGAATCTAACCCAAACCATAACCTGACCCTGACTTTAATAATACCCCTAGCTCTAAACCTGACCCTAACAATAAACCTAATCCTTACAATAGACCTAGCCATAAACCTAACCCTAAAACTATCCTTAACATAACCCTATACCTGACATTAGCCCTAGCTCTAATTCTGGCCCTAACTCTAACAAAAACCTTAGCCCACAGCCTATCCAAAAACCTCAGTTAATCACAACCCTAACCCTAAACCTAAACTTAACCATTTCCCTATCCCTAAAACTAGCTATAATCCCATACTTTACTGTAAACTTCATCCTAACCTTAACTGTAACACTAACCCTAACCTTAAACCTAGGCCTAACCCTAACCCTAAACTTAGCCCTAATCCCAGCAATAATTTAGACCTATCCCTAACCCTAACCCTAAACTTATCCCTTATCATCACCCTACACCTAGCCCTAAACTTAGTTCTAACCCTAGCTCTATCCTTAGGCCCAGCTCAAACCTAACTCTAAATCTATCCCTAACCCTAATGCTAATCCTAAAACTAGCCCTAAACCTACTGCTAGCCCTAAAACAAAACCGAGTCATAGCCCTAACCTTAAACCTTAAACTAAACCAAACCCTAACCCTATACCTAGCCCTAAACCTATCCTTAATTCTAGTCCTAACCCTAACCCAAAAACTAACCCTGACCCTGACTCTGACCCTAACACTAACCTGGCTCTAAACATCATCATAAATGTAAACCTAACCCGAACACTAGAACTGGCCCTAACCATATAGCTAGTGCTAAACATAACCCTACTGCATACATTAGCTGTAGCCTTAACCCTAGCCCTAAAATAACTCCAAACCTAGTCTTAATCTGAGTCCTAAACTCTAAAATTTAACCTAACACTAACCCAAACACTATCCCTAATCCTATATATAACTGTAGCCCTAACCTTAGGTGTAACCCTATACATTACCCTATGATAACCCTAACCCTTATGCTAACCCTAGACCTAACCCTAACCCTGTCAATTATACTAAACCAAACATAAATCCTAAAACTAACCCTGTAATTACCCTAACCCTAAAGAATGCTAATTTGAGCCTAAACCTAAACCCTAATTGAATCCAAACGCTAACCCTGACCCTGACCCTAAAAATAAACCTAGACAAAAATCTTACCCTTATCCTAACCCCAACACTTACACTGGACCAAGCCATAAACCTAACACTAAATCTACCCTAACTGTAACCCTAGACCTGACTTTAGCCTTAGTCCTAAAGTTATCCCTAACCCTAACACATACCCTAGTCCTCACCTTAGCCCTAATTCTAACCTTAATTATAACTCTAGCAAAAACCCTAGCCCTAACCCTAATACTAACACTCACCCTAGCCCTAAATATAGCTAGAACCACATCCCTTATCCTAAATGTAACCCTAACTCTAACCTTAACTCTAGTTGTAACCCTTGACCTATCCTTAGCCCTAGCACTAACCATAGATGGAAACCTAACTCTAAATCTATCCCTAACTCGATGCCTATGCCTAACCATAAAACTAGCCCTAACCCTAATACTAATCCTAAAATTAGCCTTAACCCTAGCCCTAACACTAACCCTATCTGTAATTTAGACCCATCTTTATCCCTAACCATAACCCTATCCCTAAGACTAACTCTAACCCTCACACTAGCCCTATCACTCATTCTAACCCTATCCCTTATTGGAACTTTAACCCTAGCCATAACCCTAGTCCTAACCCATGCCCGTCCTTAGCCCTAGCACTAACCTTAGATCAAAATCTAACTCTAAATCTAACACTAAACCTAAGCCTAAGCCTAAGCCTAACACTAGCCCTAACCTTAACACTAATCGTATAACTAGCCCTAATCCTAGCCCTAGCCCTAAAAGAAAACCAAGCCATAGCTCTAACCCTAAACCTTAAACTAAACCAAACCCTAACCATAAATCTACCCCTAACCTTAGCCCTAATTTGAGTTTTAAGCCGAACCCTAAAAATAACCCTGACCCTCACTCTGACACTAACACTAATCCTAGCTCTAAACATCACCCTAACCCTAAACCTAACCCTAACACTAAACCTAGCCCTAATATTAACCCTATAATTATCCTAACCCTAACCCTAATGCTAATGCTATCCCTAAATTTAAACTATAAACTACCCCTAACCCTAACCCAGACCTTCACCTTAATAATACCCCTAACCCTAAACCTGACCCTAACCCTAAATCTAACCCTTATACTAGACATAGCCATAATCCTAACCCTAAATCTATCTTTAAACATAATTATAGACCTGAATTTAGATGTACTCCTAATTCTAGCACTAACCATAAAACAAATACTAGCCCTCATGCTTTTCCCTAAATCTTGCCTTAATCTTAATCCTAACCCTAACCATAGCCCTAAATCTAATTCTAAATCTCACCCTACCTATAAAACTAGATATAACACCATCCCTTACCCTAAACTTAATCCTAAATCTAACCCTAATTCTAGGCTTAAGCTGAACACTAACCATAGACCTAATGCTCAACCTAATTTAAACATATCCCTAACTCTAACTGTAATCTTAGCCCTAAAACTAACTCTAATTCTCACACTAGACCTATCACTAGTTCTAACCCTATCGCTTACCATAACACTAACACTAGCCCTAACCCTTGCCATAATCTTAGTTCTAGCCCAAGCCCTACATCTAACTCTAAATCTAAATCTAACTCTAAACCCAAGCCTAAGCCTAAGCCTAACACTAACACTAACCCTAACCATAAAGCTAATCATAAAACTAGCCCTGACCCTAACATTAGCTTTAAAACAAAACCAAGCAATAGCCCTAACCCTAAATCTTAACTTAAACCAAACCATAACTCTACACCTAGACATAACCCTAGCCTTAATTCAAGTCCTAACCCTAACCTGAAAAATAACCCTGACCCTAACTCATATCCTAAACTCACTCTAGCTCTAAACACCATCCAAACCTTAAACCGAAACCTAACATTAACCCTAGCCCTTATTGGAGCCCTAAACCTAATCCTGACCCTGACTCATATTCTAACACTAACCCTAGCTCTAAATATCACCCTAACCTTAAACCTAACCCTAAGACTATACCTACCCTGACCTCAACCCTAAAACTAACCCTAATTGTAACCCTAGTTCTTACATTAGCGATTGTCCTAATCCTAGTCCTAACCCTAACACAAAAACTAGCCCTATTCTAAGCCCTAAATGTAGCTTTAACCCTAACCCTACCCTAACTCTAGCCTTATCCTAGCTCTAACCCTATCCCTTACCGTAAGCAAAATCTTAATCTTAATGATAACACTAGACCTATCTCTAATCCTTAGGCTAACAAAATCCTAACCCCATTAATAGTCCTGAAACTAGCCCTCATTCTACCTCCAATCCTATCCCAAAATCTAACACTAACCATGATGCTTATTCTGAGCCTAACACTAACCCTAGGCCTAAACCTGACCCTAAACATAGACCAAATCCTAACACTGGCCCTACCAGTAAATTTATTCCTAAATCTAACACTAACACTATCCCTAATCTAAAAACTAATGCTAAATCCAGCCTTAACTCTATCCCTAGATCTAAACACAAACCTAGTCCTAGCCCTAACAATAACCCTTACCCTAACCCAAACACTAACCCTACCCCTAGACCTAAACCTAGTCCTAATTCTGGTTGTAACCCTAACTCTAACTCTAACCCAAACACTGACCCTACATTTAACAGTAAACCTATCTCTAAACCTGACTCTAACCGAAAATCTAAACCTAACACTTTACCTAGCCATAACCCTAACCCTAAAACCAGCCCTAATCATAACCCTAGCTCTTACATTATCCACAACCAAAACCCTAGGCTTTAACCTAACACAAAAGCTAGAGCTAAACCTAGGCCTAACATTAGCCCTAACCCTAACCAAACCCTCACCTTAGTCCTAACCCTAGCTCAAAGCTTAACCCTTACTCTAAGCATAAACATAGAACTATCCCTAAATCTAACCCTAGCCCTAGCCCTAATCCTAACCTTAACCCTAGCCCTAACCCTAGCTCTAAACCTACCCATTACTCTAAACCTTACCCTAACCCTATTGGTAACCCAGCCTTAATCTTAACCCTAAACAGAAAATTAACCCTAGACTTAACCCTAACCTAATACTTGCTATAGCCCTAATCATAGCTCAAACCTTAACCCTTAATATAAACCTAAACATAACCATAGCCCTAACCCAAACCCTAAACCTAAATCCTATCCTAACCGTAACCCTAAAACTAAATCTAACCATATTCATTATTCTAACCCTAACTCTAGTGATAACCCAAGACCTAATCCTAACCCTAACCCTAAATCTACCATAGTAATATTCCTAGTCCTAACCCTGAACCTAACCCTTGCTCTAGCCCTAACCATAGCTCAGAACTTAACTCTTAAACTAAACATAACCTTAACCCTTACCCTAGTTCTAACCCTCATTCGAACCCTAACTCAAGACATGATCCTAACCATAACTCTAGCCCCAAACTTAGCTCTAACTGTATCCATTATCCTAATCATAACTCTTACCCTATGCTAATCCTAGGCCTAACCCTAACCCTATTGCTAACCCCAACACTACCAATTACCCTAAACCTAACCCTAACCCTAGGCCTAATGTTATCATTACCCTAACCCTAATCCTAATGCTAATTGGAGCCCTAACCCTAAACTCATACTTAAACCAAACCAAATTAGGGATAAGATTAGGGCTAGGGTTAGTGTTAGCATTAGGCCTAGGGTTAGGGTTAGGGTTATGATTAGGCTATAATTAGGGCTAGGATTTTTGTTAGGATTAGGTCTGACCCTGATCCTAATAATTACCCTAGATCTAAACCTGACTCTTACCCTAAATCTAACCTTTACACTAGACCTAGCCTAAAACCTAACCCTAAAACTATTCCTAATCATAATCTTAGACCTGACATTAGCGCTAGACATAATCTTAGCCCTAATCCTAAAAAAATCCTAGCCCTTATTCTAGCCCTAATTATACCCTAATCATAATCCTAACCCTAACCCTAGGCATAATGGTAAAACTAACTCCAGCCCTAATCTTAGTCCTAATTTAGCCCTATCCCTAACCTAACTCTAAGCCTAGCCCTAAGACTATGTCTAACTCTCACGCTAGCCCTAAAACTAGTTCTAACCCCATCCCTTACCAGAACCCTAATCCTAGCCCTAACCCTAGGCCTAACCCTAGTGCTTTTCTTAGCCTTTGCCCTAACCCTAGATCTCAACCTAACTCTAAATCTAACTCTAACCCTAAGCCTAAACCTTAAACTAACACTAGACCTAACCCTAACCCTCACCCTAAAGCTATTCCTAAAACTAGTCCTAAATCTAGCCATAGCTTTAATACAAAATCAAGCCATATTCCTTACACTAAACCTTAACCTAGACCAAGCCAAAACCCTACACCTAGCCCTAAACCTAGCCCTAATTTGAGTTTTAAGCCAAACTCTAAAATTAACCGTGAACCTGATTCTGACCATAAAACTAACCCTAGCTTTAAACATTAACCTAACCCTAAACCTAAACCTAACACTATACCTAGCCCTAACCCTAACCCTAAACTATCCCTAATTGTAACCCTAGTACTTACGTTAGCTGTAAACCTAAACCTAGCTCTAACTTAACCCAAAACCTAGCCCCAATCCAAGCCATAACCCTAGCTTTAAACCCAACCCTAACCTTAAAACTAAACTTAGCACTAATGATAATTATAACCCTAGCTCTAACCCTAGCTCTAACCCTTTTCATTATCCTAACCATAATCCTAACCCTACTGCTAACCTTAGGCCTAAATCTAACCCTATACCTAATCATAACCCATTCCATTAACCTAATCCTAATTTGAAACTTAAACAAAATCCTACCAGTACCCTAATCGTAACCTTATGCTAATTTGAGACCTAAATATGAACCTTAACTTATCCCAAACACTAATCACGACTCTGACCCTAATGATACCCTTAGTTCTAAACCTGGCTCTAACCCTAAACCTAACCCTTACACCAGATGTAGGCATAAACCTAACCCTAAAACTATTTTTTAAATGCAATGCTGCACCTGAAATTAGCCCAAATCCTAATCCTAGCCCTAAACCTAGCCTTAATCCTACTCCAAACCATAACCCGAGTTTTAACCTTAATTCTAACCCTAACCTAGCCCTACACCTACCTAAAACCTAATTCCTTACCCTAAACATAACCATAACTCTAAACCCACAATCCAAAATCTAAACCTAATCCTCTCCCTAACCCTAGGCCTAACACTAACAATAAGGCTAGTGCTAATCTTAGCCCTAATTTAAACGTATTCTAACCGTAACCCTAGCCCTAAGACTAATGCTCAATCTTGCCCTAGCCCTGACCTTAGTTCTATTCTTAGCTCTAGACCTGACCCTATATCTAAACCTAAATCTAAACATAACTCTAAATTTAACTGTAATCACAAGCCTAAACCAAAACCTAAAACAAGCCTTAACTGTAACACTGATTGTAATACTTGACCTACCCCTAGCCCTAGCCATAAAACAAAACCAAGCCATAGCCCTAAACCTAACCCTTAACCTAGACCAAACCATAACACTACACCTAGCCTTAACCCTAACCCTAAAAGTAACCCTAACCCTAACCCTAATTCGAACCATCACCATAGCCCTAAATGTACCTGTATCACCATTGCTTACACTAAACCCTAATTCTACTCATAACCCTAACCCTAACACTAACCTTAACCCTAAAGTTAACACAAACACAAATCCTACAACTAAAACTAACACTAACTCTAATCCTAACCCTACAATTAAACCTAAAACTAACCCTAACAATAATCCTCATCCTAACTGTAAACCTAACCCTAAAACTCACCCTAACCTAACACAAAACCTAACACTAACGCTAACAGTAACCCTTACGCTAACCCTAACATTAATGGTAAAAATAACCCTAACCCTAACACTAACACTAACACTAAAACTAACCCTAACCCTAACCCTAAACCTTAACCTAAACCCAATTCTAACCTGATCACTAACCCTAACCCTAAACCTAACACTAACCCTAACACTATCCCTAACCTTAATTCTAAACCTAACCCTAACCCTAAACCTAACCCTAACAGTCAACCTACAACTAACCCTAAACATAACCCTAAAAGTAATTCTAAAAATAACCCAAACCCTAATTCTAACCCTATTGCTAAACTTAGCCCTAACACTAATCCTAAGCCTTACCCTAACCCTAAACCAAAACTTAACACTAAACATAACCCTAACCCTAACACTAATCCTAAGTCTATCCCTAAACCTAACACTATCCCCACCCGTAATGCTAACCCTATAATTAGCATTAACACTAACCTTAAAACTAACCCTAACCCTATCACTAATCCTAACACTAACCCTAACCCTATCACAAACTCTAATGCTAACCATAACCCCAACCATAACCTAACTCTAACACTAATACTAACCTAAATCTAACCTTACCCTAACCTGAACCATAACTCTAAAACTAACCTTAACCCTAACCCTAACCCTAAACATAACACTAACTCTAACCCTAACCCTAACTCTAAATCTAACCCTAACACAAACATAACCCTAAACCTAAACCAAACATAACCCTAACCCTAATACAAATACTAACCGTAACCTTAAATCTAACCCTTACATAAACCCTAACCCTAACATAAATCGTAACCATAACCCCAAAACTAATTCTAAACATTACCCTAACCCTAACCCTAACACTAACCTAACCCTAACCTAACACTAAAACTAATTTTAACACTAAACCTAACCTGAAACCTAATGCTAACTTTAACCCCAACTGTAACCCTATCACTAACACTAAACCTAAACTAACCCTAATCATAACACTAACCCAACCCCTAACCCTAATGCAAACACTAACACAAACCCTAAACTTAAACCTAACCCAAAACTAATCATAACTCTAACCTAATCTTAAATCTAACACTAAAAATAATCATAAACCTAACTCTAAATCTAACCCTAATCCTATCCGTGGCACTAACCATAACCCTAAAACTAACCCTAACACAAATCGTAACCCTAACCCTATTTTCAACACAAACACTAACCCTATCCCTAACACTAAGACTAACCCAAACACTAACCCTAATTCTAACCCTTACTCTAACACTAAATCTAATCCTAAACCGAACTCTAAAATTAACGCTAAACCTATCCCTAACCATAACACTAATTCTAACCTTAAACTAACCCTAATCCTAACCCTAACCCTTATCTAAGAGTAACACTCACCCTAACCCTAACCCTAACCGTAACACTAACACTAGCCCTAAACCTAACAATAATACTAAAGGTAACCTAACTCTAACACTAACCCTAATCCTAACCCTAACACAAACCATAACCCTAAACCAAACACTAACTATAACACTAAACCTAGCACTAACACCAAACCTAACCCTAACTCTATCATAACCCTAACATTAACCCTAAACCTATCCCTAAACCTAAAATTTTCCCCAACCCTAAACCTAACCGTAAACCTAACACTAACACTAACCCTTACCCTAACACTAATCATAACCCTAAACCTAACACGAACACAAACCCTAACCCTAACAGTAACCCTAAACCTAACCCTAACCCTAACTGTAACCCTAAACATACCCCTAAACTAAAACTAACACTAAACCTAAACCTAAATCTAACCCTAACCCTAACACTAAACCTAACTGTAACTCTAACCCTAATACTAAACCTAACACAAACCCAAACACTAACCCTGATCCTAACCCTAACACTAACCCTAACACTAACCCTAACATTTACCCCAACACAAAACCTAACCCTAATCCTAATACTAAACCAAACACTAAACCTAACTCTAGTAATAAACCTAACCTAAACCTAACCCTAACACTAATAATAACTCTAACCCTAACCTTACCCTAACACTAAACATAACACATACCCTAACACTAAACTTAACAGTAAGCGTAAACCTAACCCTAACCCTAAATCTAACCCTAACACTAACACAAATGCTAACCCTAACCCTAAACCTAACTCTAACCCTAAACCAAACCCTAACCCTAACCCTAAATTTTATACTAACCCTAACCCTACACTTAACACTAACCTTAATTCTAATCCTTAACCTAACACTAATGCTAAAACTAAACCTATCCCTAAACATAAACATAACCCTAACCCAAACCCTAACACTAAAACTAACTCTAACCCTAAATCTAACCTAACACTACCCCAGAACCTAACCTTAACCCTAGCACTAAACCTAAACCTAATGCTTATCTTAACCATAAACCTAACCCTAAACCTAAACATAACACTAACCCTAACACTAAGAGTAACCCAAAACCTAAAACAAACACTAAAACAAATTTAAACCTAACCCTAACACTAAAACTAACCCTAACCCTAACCCAAAACATCACCCTAAATCTAACCCTAAACCAATCAGTAACCCTAAACTTAAACCTAGCTCTAACCCTAACCTAACCCTAACCCTAAACCAAACACGAACACTAAACCTAACCCTAAACCAAACCCTAACACTAACCCTAACCCTAACCCTAAACTTAACACTAACCTAACACTAACTCTAACTGTAACCCTAACTCTAACCCTCACACTTACCTTAACCCTAACCCTAACGTGAATGTTAATCCTAACACTAACCCAGACACTAACTCTAACCTAACTCTAACCCTAAATTTAACCTAACACTAACTCTAATCCTAACACAAAACCTAAACCAAAAAATAACCATAATACTAACACTCAATCTAACCCTAAAACTAACCTTAAACCTAAGACTAACCCTAACCGTAATCCTAACACTAAACCTAAAGCTAAATATAACCCTAACCCAAACACTAAAAGTAACCCTAATTTTAACCCTAACCATAACACTAACACTAAGCCTAACCCTAAATCTAAACCTAACACTAACCCTAATGCTAACCCTAACACTAAACCTAATCTAACCATAACCCATTCCCTAAACCTAACCCTAACATAATCCTATCTCCAACCCTAAACCAACCCCTAACAATAACTGTATCCGTAATGCTAACACTAAAACTAAACCTAACCCTAATCCTAACCATAACACAAAACCCAAACCTAACCATAACCCTAACCCTAACCCTTGAGTTCCCGCTCAGTTCCCGCTGAGTTTTGCCGCAATAAAGCATATCCTGCTTCAACCTTCAAGTCGCTTGTCACCTCCTGGTTATTGTGCCCAGCTGGACTGTGGCAACACTAAACCTAACCCTAACACTAACCCTAATCCTAACCATATCCAGAACCCTGACACTAACCTAACCCTAACCCTAAACCTAACCCTAATCTTAACAATAAATGGAGCCTTAAACATATTCTTAACTATAAACCTAAGACAAAACCACCTAACCTTATCATTAACCCTAACCCTAAATCTAACACTGCTAACACTAACTCAAACCCTAACCCTAACCCTAAACTAACACTAATTGTACCCATAATTCTAAAACTTACCCTAAACCTTAACCTAAAAATTACCCTAAAACTTACCCTAACCCTAACCCTAACCCTAACACTAAGCCTAAACCTAACCCTAAACGTAATCCTAACCCTAACACTAACCCTAACACTAACCCTAACCATATCTCTAACCCTAAACCTAACACTATCCATAAACCTATCACTAACAATAACCCCAAATCTATTCTTAACCCTAAACCTAACCCTAACCCTAACAATAACCCTAACCCTAGCCTAACCTTAACCCTAACCCTATACCTAATACTAACCTTAACCCTAACACTAACCCTAAACCTAAACCTAACACAAACGCTAAACCTAAAACTAACACAAACCCTAACCCTAACAGTAACTTTAACACTAACCCGAATCCTAACCGTAAATCTAAACCTAACCCTAACCTTAAACCTAACCCTAACCCTAAACCTAACCCTAACACTTGCACAAACCCTAACCCTAACCCTGCCCTAACACTAAACCTAAGCTTCACCATAACCCTAACCCTTACCTTAAAACTAACCCTAACTCTTACCCTAACACTAACCTTAAATCTAAGTCTAACACTAATTCAAACACTAATCCTAAACCTAACTATAACCCTAAACATAACACTAAACCTAAAACTAACACTAATCCTAACCTTAACCCTAACACAAATCCTAATCATAATCCTAATCCTAACACTAACCCTAACCCTAAACACAACCCTAACCTAACCCTAATACTAACACTAACCCTAAAACTAACCATAACCCTAACACTAAACCTAAACCTAACCCTAAATCTAACCCTAACCCTAACTCTAATGCTAACCATAACCGTAACCATATCCATAAGCCTAAACCTAGCATAACCCTAAATCTAACCCTAACCATAAACCTATAACAAACCCTAAAGAAAAAAATTACCGTACCCATAACCTAACACTAACTCTTACCTAAGTGTAACTCTAACCCTAACACTTACAGTCACTGTAATTCCAACATTAACCCTAACCCCAACACTAACCCTATCACTAACCCTAACCCAAACCCTAACGATAACTCTAACAGTAACACTAACCCTAACCTAACGCTATACCTAATCTACCAGTAACCATAAAACTAACCCTAACCCTAACCGTAGGCCTCACTCTAACCCTCTTCCTATCCATAATCCTAATTGTAACACTAATCCTAACTCTAACTCTAACACTAAATGTAAATAAACCTAAGTATAACACTAAACCAAACACTAAACCTAAACCTAACCATAATCCTAAATGGAACACTAATTCTAAACCTAATCCTAACCCTAAACCTATTTTTAACCCTAACCCTTTCAGTAAACCTAAACCTAAACATTACCATAACACAAATTATAATTCTTACCCTAACACTTAACCTAACCCTAATGCTAATTCGAAAACTAACCCTAACCATAACCCTAACATTAACCAAACCCTAACTCTAACCGTAACACTAATTCTAACCCTAATTTTAATTCTAAAAGTATTCCTAAACCTATTTTCAACCCTAACACTATTTCTAACACTAACCCTAACACTAACAATTACACTAAACCTAACCCTAAACCTAACGCTAACCCTAACAGTCATCCTAAATCTAACCCTAACACAAATGCTAACCCTAACCTAACCCTAACATTAACCTTAACACTAACACTAACCTTATCCTACCTGTAACCCTAAACCAAAACCTAAAGCTAATTCTAAGCCTCATTCTAACTCTAATAATAACCATAACACTAACCCTAACCCTATCACTAATCCTAACACAAACCCTAAACCTAAACCTAACCCTAATTCAAAACATAATCATGAACCTAACAATAATATTAACACTAATCCTAACCCTAAAACTAACACTAAAACTAATCCTAAACCTAAACTTAACCCTAACCCTAACACTAACACTAACCATAACCCTAACCCTATCACTAACCATAAGCCTAAACCTAACCCTAAACCTAACACTAACCTTAACACTAACCCTAACACAACACTAACCCTAAACCTAATCCTAGCCATAACAGTAATCCTAACCCTAAACTGAACCCTAACACTAACCAAACCCTAACACCTAATTCTAACCCTAATAGTAACCATAAAGCTAAGCCTAACCCTAACCTTAACACAAATCCTAAGTTTAACTAGAATCCAAACACTAACCCTAAACCTATCTCTAACCCTCATATTGCTCCTAATCTTAACCCTAAACATAACCATAACACTAGCACTAAGCCTCACCCTAAATTTAACACTCACTCTTACCCTAACACGAACCTTAATTTTAACCCTAACTCTAAACCTAATCTTACACTAACCCTAAAATTAATCCTAAACCTAAAACTAAAACTAACTCTAACCCTAAATCTAACCGTAGTGCGAAACCTAACTCTAACCCTAACTCTAACAGAAACCTAAACCTAACCCTAAACCTAACCCCAACAAGAACCCTAACCCTAACACTTACCTTATACCTAACCATAACTATAGCACTAAACCTAATCCTAACCCTAACCCCGAGCCTAATGTAAACTTAACCCTAACACAAACCCTAACCCTAACAATAACAATAACCTAATGCTAAACTTAACCATAATCCTAACACTAACACTGACTCCAACCCTACCCTATCACTAACCCTAACCCTAACTCTAATTCTAAACCGAACACTAAACCTAACCCTAACCCTAACACTAACCCTAACCTACATATAACCCTAAAACTATGCCTAAATCTAAACATAAGCCTCACTCTAACCCTAATACTAACCATAACCATAACCCTTATCATTTTCGTAAACCTAACACAAACCCTAACTCTAACCCTTACCATTACACAAAGTATATCCTTCACTCTAACACTAACTCTAACCCTAACGCTAACTCTAAAAATGACCTAACCCTAATTTTAGCAATAATCCTAAACCTAACCCTAACACAAACCCTATCCCTAACCCTAACCCTAACAAAAAACATAAATGGAACCCTAAGCCTAACACTAACACTAACCCAAACCCTAGCCCTAAACCTAACCCTAACCCTTACATTAAAACTAAACCTGGGTTGGGGATGTGGCTCAAGAGGTAGCGCACTCGCCTGGCAAGTGTGCGGCCCAGGTTCAATCCTCAGCACCACATACAAAACAAAGATGTTGTGTCCGCCGAAAACTAAAAAAATAAATATTAAAATTCTCTCTCTCTCTCTCTCTCTCTCTGTCTCTCTCTAAAAAAACTAAACTTAACCCTAAACCTAACAATAACACTTACCCTAAGCTTAAACCTAAACCTAACCTTAACTCTGAACCTAACACTAACCCTAAACCTATACCTAACCTTAACACTATTCCTAACTCTAATCCTTACCCTAACCCTAACAATAACAGTAAGCCTAACCCTAAACCTAACTCTAACCCTCACCCTAATTCTAACACGAACCCTAATCTTAACCCTAACACTAATGATAACCCTAACCTTAATCTAACCCTAAACCTAAACCTAAACCTAACCCTAATCCTAGTCCTAACTGTAACCCTAACCATAGCACTGTCCCTAAACCTAACACTAACCTTAACCCTAACATAACTCTAAACCTAACACTCACCATAAACCAAACACTAACAGTAATAGTAACTGTAATCATAACCCTAATTCTAACCCTAAATTTTACCTTAACCCTAATCAGACACTAACACTAACCCTAACCCTAAACCTAACACTAACCCTAACACTAACCCTAACCCTAAACCTAACACTAACCCTAACACTAACCCTAACCCCAACAATAACACTAAGCCTAACCCTAAATCTAAACCAAAATCTAACCTAACCCTAACCTTAAAATGAACCATAACCCTAACCCTAACCCTAAGTAAACCTAACCCTAACCCTATGACTATCATGAAACCTAACCCCAACCCTAACCCTATCCCTAACACTAAACCTAACCCTCAACCTAACCATAACTTAATCCTAACTCTAAACCTAACCCTAACCCTGATCCTAATCATAAAACTAACTCTACCCAAAACACTAGCCCTAAATGTAACACTAACATTAACCCTAACCCTAACACTCACCCTAACCATAACCCTAACAAAACACTAAATCTAATCATAACCATAACCCTAACCCTTAACTTTTCGTTAACCCTAACACTAACACTAATCCTAACCCTAATACTAACGTTATCACTAACCCTACTGCTAACCATAACTAACCCTAACCGTAACACAAACCCTAACCCTAAACTAACACTAACCCTAATCCTAACCCTAAACCTAACTCTAAACATAACCCTAACCCTAAAACTAACTCAAACTCTAACTCTAACCCTAACCTTAAACATAACCCTAACTCTAACCCAAACCCTATCCCTAATACTAACCCTAACCCATACATTAAAACTAAATCTAACTCTAAACCTGACACTAACCCTAATCCTAAACCTAACAGTAACCCTAAACCTAATTATAATGCTAAAACAAACATGCTAAGGATAACCCTACAGTAACACTAACACTGAGACTAAACGTAAACCTAACACTAACCCTAACCCTAAGACTATCACGAACCCTAAGCCAAACATAACCCGGTTATATCCTAAACCTAACCGTAACCCTATCCTTAAAACAAACCCTAAACCTAAACCTAACCCCAACCCTAACACTAACCTTAATCCTAACATTAACGCTAACCTTAACCCTAACCTAACCCTAACCCTAACCATAACACTAACACTAAATCTAATTATAAGCCTAAACCTAAACATAAAACTTATCCTAACACTGACCCTAATCCTAACACTAACCCTAAACCTAACCCTAACCATAACACTACTCCTAACCCTAAATCTAACCCGAATCCTAACCGTAACCCTAACCTAACCCTAAACCTAACCCCAAACTTAAACATTAACACTAACGCTAACACTAATCCAAAATCTAACTCTAAACCTAACCCTAACCCTAACACTAACACAAACTCTAACCCTAATCCTAAACTTAACCCTAACACTAAACCTAACCCTAATCCTAACCCTATCAGTAACCTTAAACCTAACCCTAACCCTAAGCCAAACACAAAACCTAACATTAACAATAACCCTAACCCTAAACCTAACACTAAAACTAACCCTAACACTAACAATAACCCTATCCTACTCTTAAGCCTAAAACTAACTCTAACCTTAACCCTAACCCTAACACTAATAATAACCATAATACAACAATAATCCTAAAATAAACACAAATCCTAACCCTAATCCTAATCCTAACAAAACCATAACCCTAACCCTAATCCTAACCCTAACACTGACCTAATCCTAACACTAAACATAACTCTAACCCTAACCCTTATGCTAACTCTAACACTAACCATTACCCTAAACCTAACAATGAACCTAACCTTAACCCTAACCATAACACTAACCCTAAAACTATCCCTAACCCTAACGTTAACCCTAAACCTATACCTAATCCTAAACCTAACACTAACACTAACACTAACCCTAACCCTAAAACTAATGCTAACCCTAACCATAATACGAACCCTTACCCTAAACATAACCCAAACCAAATCTCTAACACTAATCCTAAACCTAACCCTAAAAATAACACTAACCCTAACCATAAACATAACCCTAACACTAACACTAACCTTAACCTTGATTCTAAAATGAATCTTAACCCTAACAAGAACCCTAAACCTAACACCAATCCTCAAACTAACACTAACACTAACCATAACCCTGACCCTGACACCAAAACTAAAATTAACCCTTACCATAAATCTAACCCTAACTCTAAAACTAACACTAACCCTAACACTAAAACTAACCTGAAACCTAACCCTATCACTAACCCTAATCCTAACCATAAACCTAAAATTAACCCTTACCATAACCCTAAATCTAACCCTAATGCTAACCCTAACCCTAACACAAACCCTAACCCTAACTTTAACACTAAACCTAAACCTAACCCTAACTTTAACACTAAACCAAACCGCAACCATAACCCTAACCCTAACTCTAATCCTAACTTTAACTCTAACACTAACCCTAACCTAACCCTATCCATAACACTATCTCTAACACTAACCCTAACACAAACACTAAACTAACTCTAACCCTATATGAAACAATAATCCTAAACATAACCCTAACCCTTATGGTACCACTAAACATAACCCAAACCAAAACTTACACCTAATTTTAACACTAAACCTAGTCCTAACACTAACACGAACCCTAATACTAATTCTTGCAGTAACCCTAACACAAGCTAACAACCTAACCCTAAACCTAACACAAATACTTACACTAACCCTAATCTTAACACAAACCCTAACCCAAACCACAACCTTAACCCTAACCTAACCCTAAACCTATCCCTTTCATAACACTAACCCTAATCATTACCAAACACTAAACCTAAACCTAACCCTAGCCTTAAACCTAACCCTAACACCAACCCTAACCCTAACACTAACCCTAAAACTAATCCTAAAATTATTTCTAACCCTAAACTTAACACTAAAACTCACACTAACCCTAACCCTAACACTAAACCCAACCCTAACCATAACATGAACCCTAACCCTAACACTAACCCTAACCCTAAACCTAACCGTAATTCTAACTCTAACACTAAG
Organism: Marmota monax; assembly: GCF_021218885.2. Taxonomy (NCBI): domain Eukaryota; kingdom Metazoa; phylum Chordata; class Mammalia; order Rodentia; family Sciuridae; genus Marmota; species Marmota monax. Next base: position 94,183 of record NW_026692220.1, read on the forward strand.
CCTAACCCTAAATCTACCTGCAACACTAACACTAACCTTAACCCTAACCCTAAATCTAACACTAACCCTTAACCATAACCATAACCCTAACCATAACACAGACCCTAAACCTAACCCTGACCGTACAATGAACTCTAAAACTAACATGAACCTTAACCCTATAACTAACCCTAAACCTAACCCTAACCCAAACCCTAACACTAAAATTAAACCTAACCTTAACCCTAACACTAACCCTAACCTTAACTCTATCACTAATCATAATCCTAACCTTACTCCTAACCCTAAACCTCACCTTAACCCTTACCCTAATAGTAACCGTAATCCTAACCCTAAAACTTACATTAACCCTAATCTTAACCCTAACTCTAACCCCAATCCAACCCTAACCCTAACCCTAACACAATTCCTAATCCTAAACCTAAATCTAACAGAAAACATAACCCTAACCCTAACACTAACCCAAACCCTGACCCTAATACTAATTCTTAAACTAAACCTAACCCAATCCGTAACCATAATCCTCACCCTAATTCTAAAACTAACCCTAATCCTAACCCTAACCCTTACCTTAACACTAACCCAAACCCTTACCTAGTCCTAACCCTAACCCTAACCTAACCCTATCACTAACCCTAACTGTAACCCTAACCCTAAAACTAACACTAAACCTAACCCTAACACTCACACTCACACTAACCCTAACCCTAGCCCTAACACTAACAATGACCCTACCCTTAACCCTAACACTAACCCTAACTCTAACACAAACTCTAACCCTAATCCAACCTAACCCTAAACCTAACCCTAACACAAATCCTAACCATAACCCTAACCCTAACACAAACCATAACACTAACCCTAACCCTAACACAAACCATAACACTAAACCTAACCCTAAACCTAACCCTTATGAAAACACTAACACTTACCCCAACCCTAACCCTAAACATAACACTAACCCTAACTCTAAACATAACCCTAACACTAACACTATCTTTATTCCTTTTCCTAAAACAAACTTTAAACCCAACACGAAACATAACCCTAACCCTGATACCAAAATTAAACCTAACCCTTACCCTACCAATAAACCTGACTCTAAACCTATCCCTAACCCTAACACTAATCCTAACCCTAACCCTATTACTAACCTTTAAACTAACCCTAGCCCAATCCCTAACCCCAATCCTCACCCTAATTCTAAAACTAATGCTATTACTAACACTAATCCTAACCATAACCCGAAACCTAACCTTAATCCTCACCTAAACCTAACCCTAACCCTAATACACACTAACACTAACCTTAACACTAAACCTATTCCTAACCTTATCACTAAATCAAACCGCCACCCTAACCCTCAACCTAACACAAACTATAATCCTATCCCTAATATAACACTAACACTAACCCTAACCCTATCAGTAAAACTAAATCTTAAACTAACCCTAACCTTATCCCTAACCCTAAACCTCACCCTAATTCTAAAACTAACCCTAATTCTAACCCTAACACTTACCCTTACACTAACCCTAAATCTAACCCTATATCTAAAACTAACTCACACCCAAAGCTTAACAGTTACTGTAACACTAACAATAACCCTAATCATAATACTAATCCTTAACATATCTCAAAACCTAACAATATTTCTAAACCTACCCCTAACCCTAAACCTAACACTAACACTAACCCTAAACCTAACCCTAATGGTAACCCTAAGACGGACACTAACCCTAATACTAACACTAACCCTAAGCTAACTCTAAGACCAAACCTTACTAATGTTAACCCTAACCATATCCCTAACCCTATACCTAACCCTAACCAAAACACTAACCCTAACCCTAACCCTAAACCTTACACTTGCCCTAAACCTAACCCTAACCATAATCGTAACACTAACCCTAACCCTAACACTAATTCTAAACCTAAAACTAACTCTAATCCTAACCCTAACAATAACACTAACACTAACCTTAACCCTAAACCTAAATCTAACAATAGCCCTAACCCTAACCATAAACCTAACCCTAATATTAGCCCTAAATTTAAACTTGCAATGAACCCTAAAACTATCACAAACCCTAACCCTGAAACTAACCCTAAACCTAACCCTAACACTAACCCTACAACTAAACCTATCCCTATCCCTAACCCTAACCCAAACCCTAACATTATCACTAAACCTAATCCTAACCCTACTCCTAAACCTAAGCCTAACCCAAACCCTTACCCTAACACTAAACCTATCCCTAATCTTAACACCAATCCAAACCCTACATTTAATCCTAACTCTAACCCTAACCCTAACTCTAAACCAAATCTAACCCTAACCCTAACCCTAATACATACCCTAACCCCATCCCTAACCCTAACACAAACCATAACCCTATCATTAACACTAACCCTAACATTAACCCTAACCCTAAACCTATATCTTAAACTAACCCTAAACCTAACATGATCCCTAACCCTAAATGTCACCCTAATTCCAAAATTAACCCTAATTCTAACCCTAACCCTTACCTTAACACTAACCCTAAACCTAACCCTAAACTTTAAGACTAACCCTAACCCTAACCATAAACCCTAACACTAACCCAAACCCTAAGCTTAACTCTAACTGTAACATTAAAACTACTCCTGAACCTAACTGAGACACTAACCCTAAGCTTATCCCAAACCCTAAGAGTATTTCTAACCCCATCCCTAACCCTAAAACTAACACTAACACTAACGCTAATCCTAACTATAACCCTAAACCTAACATTAATCCTGTACCTAACTCTAACCAAAAAACTGACATTAACCCTATCTCTAACCCTAAAATGAACTTAAAACTAACACAAACCTAATTCTAAAACTAACCTTCAATCGAACCTTAACCCTGACCCTAACACTAAAACTAAACCTAACCATAACCCTAACACTAACCCTAAACTTAAACCTAACCCTAACCCTTACACTAACCAAAAACCCTAAACCTAACCCTAACTTTAAACCTAACCCTAACCCTAACCCAAACACTAACCCTAAAACTAATCCTAACCCTAACACTAACCCTACACCTCACCCTTACATAACCCTAACCCTAACACTAACTCTACCTCTAACCCTAACACAAAACCTAAACTTAACTCTAACCCTAAGCAAAACACTAATCCTAACCTTAACCCTAACACTAACCATAACACTAACCATAGCAACTATCTGAAAATTTACACCTAACCCTAACACTGTACCTAGCCCTAATCGTAACACGAACCCTAAATCAAACCCAAATGCTAACCCTAACCCTAACACTAACACAAACCCTAACCGAAACCAAAACATTATCCCTAACTTAACCCTAACCCTAAACCTTACCTAACCCTATCCCTAACCCTAACCCAAACACTAACCCTAACCATAATCCTAACACTAACCCTAACCCTAACCCAAATCTTAACACTAACCCTACCGAACCATAACCTAACCCTAATCATAACAATAACATTAACCCTAACCCTACCCTAACATTAAACTAAACTTAACCATAACCCTAACACCATTCCTAACACTAATACTAACACTAACCCTAACACTAACCATAAATCTAACCATAATCTTTACCATAACCATAACCTTACCTCTAACACTAACCCTAACACAAACCCTAAACCTAAGACAAACCCTAACTTGAACACTAACATTAACCCTAACCCTAACACTAACCATAACCCTAACACTAAATCTAACACTAACCTTAAACTGAAAGCTAAACCTAATTCTATCCCTAACACAAAACACTAACCAGAACCCTACCACTGAACCTAATAATAATCCTTAACCTAACCCTAAACCTAATCCTAACCGTAACTCTAATCTTAACTGTTAACATAACCCTTACCCAAACCCTAACCCTAACTTTAACTCTAACACTAACCCTAACACTAATCCTAAACCTAAACCTAACACTAAAGCTAACCCTCACCCTAACACGAACCCTATTTCTAACCCTAACCCTAACACTAACCCTAAACCTAAATATAAACCTAAACCAAACACTAATGTTAACCCTAACCCTAACCCTAACCCTAACCCTATCTCAAACAATGACCTTTAACCTAACACAAACCCTAGCTCTAAACCTTATCCTAACCAAAATCTTAACCCTAACACTAGACTTATGCATAACCCTTACCCTACAACTTGCCATAACCATTTCTCTAGCTCTTATATTTCCCGTATCCCTAACGCTAGCCCTAAATCCCACACAAAACTTAGGCCTTATCCCAGGTCTAAACCTAGCCGTAATTGTAACCCTAACCATAACCCTAGACCTAAACCTAACCCTACCCTCGCCCTAGCCCTAATCGTACCTCAAACTCTAACCCTTACCCTAAACATAACCCTAAAACTATCTCTGACACTAACCCTAGGCCTAACGCTAACCCTAGCCCTAATCTTAAACTTATCCCTAGATTTTACCTAAGCTCTAATCCTATCCATTACCCTAAAGATAACCCTAACTCAAATGTTAACCCTAGGACCAACGCTAAACCTATCGTTAACACTAACCCTATCCATTGCTCTCAATCTAACCTGAACCCTAAATCTAAACCTATCCATTAGCCTAACACTAACCATAACCCTAATTGTAATACAATCCTTAACCCCGAAACTTAGCATAAACTCAGACCCTGACCCTAATAATACACATAGCTTTAAACCTCACCCTTACTCTAAACCCAATCCTTACACTAGACCTAGCCATAACTTAAATCTAAAACTAACACTAACCACAAATCTAGAACTGACATTAGCCCTAGTCCTAATCCTAGCCCTAGCCCTAACAGAAATCCTCATCCTTGCCCTAAACACAGCCTTAATCCTAACCCTAGCCCTAACCCTAACTGAACCATGGCCCTATCCCTAACCTTAAACCTAGACCTAACATTAGCCATATCCCTATCTCTAATCCTAGTTCTAAACCTAGACTTCATCCTAACCCTAATTTTAATTCTAGCCCTAACCATAAATTTATCCCTTATCCTAGCACTAAACATAGCTGTAACATCATACCTTACACTAAGTCTAATGCTAACCCTAACCCGAGCTTTAATGCTAATCCTAAACATGACCCTTATTCTGATCCTAACACTAACCCTAGATCTAAACCTGACCCTAACCCTAAACTGAACCCTAACACTACCTCTACCGGTAAACCTATACCTAAACCTAACAGTAACACTAGAACTAGACCAAACATAATCCTAAATAGAGTCATAAATCTAGCCCTAGCCTTAAACAAAAACCTTGCACTAGCCCTAACAATATCCCTTAACCTAACATAAAGAATAAAGCTATCACTATACCCAACGCTAGTCCTAATTGTGGCCCTAACCATAAAACTAACCCTAACACAACAATGACCCTTAATCTAATAGAAACCCTAGCTCTAAACTTTATCCTAAATCAAACCCTAACCATAACACTAGACTTATCCATAACTCGGACCCTAAAAATAGCCACAACCACATCCCTGCTTTTATATTACTCAAAGCCCTAATGTTAGCCCTAAACATCACACAAAACCTAGCCTTTATCTTAGCCCTAAACCTAGCCCTAATCATAACCCTAACCATAACCTTATACCTAACCCTATTGATAACTCTCGCCCTTGCCCTAACGCTAGCTCAAACTCTAATTCTTAGCCTAAAGATAACCCTAAACCCCAAAACTACCACTGACTCAAACCCTAACCATCACCCTAGCCCTAACCATAACTCAAATGCCTACATTTACCCTAAACCTAACAATAACATTAACCCTAGGCCTAACCCTAACCCTAACTGTAATCCTTACCTTAACCCTAGCCCTAACCTTAACTCTAACCCTATACATTACCCTAAAGAAAAGCCTAACCAAAAGGCTAACCCTAGGCCTATTGATAACCCTATCATTAACACTAAACCTATCCATTACTCTAAACCTAACTGGAACCATAAACCTAATTCTATCCAGTACCGTAACCCTTACGGTAACACTAACCCACCGCTAATTCAAGTATTAACCTAAACCAAACCCTACCTGGACCCTGACCCTAATAATACAAATACCACTAAATTGACTTTTACACTAGACATAGCCATAAGCTAACACAAAAACTAATACTAATCATTACCTAGACCTGACATTAGCCATAGCCCTAATCCTAGCCATAGCCCTAACACAAACCCTCAGCCTAGCCCTAAACCTAGTCTTAATCCTATCCCAAACCCTAACCCTAGTCCTACCCTAATTCTAACCCTCACCCTAGCCCTAAACTTAGCTATAACCCTATACTTTCCCCTAAACCTAACACTAACACTAACCCTAACCCTAGGCCTAACTCTAACACTAACCCTAGCACTAATCTTAGCCCTAATTTAGCCCTAACCCTAAACCTACCCCTAACCTTAGCCCAAAGACTACCTCAAACTCTCAACCTAGCCCTATTTTTAGTTCTAACCCTATCTGTTACCATAACCCTAACACTAGGCCTAAACTTAGCCATAACCGTAGCCATAGCCCTAAACCTAGATCTAACCATACAAATAAATCTAAGCCTAAACTTCACTCTACCACTATCCCTAACACTATCACTAATCATAAAACTAGCTCTAACCCTAGGCCTAGTTCTAAAACAAAACTGATCCATAGCCCTATTCCTAAACCTAGCCTAACCTTAACCCTAGACCTGATATTAGCCCTATCCCTATCCCTAATCCTAGTTCTAAGCCTAGCCTTAATCCTAACCCTAATCTTAACCCTCACTCTAACCCTAATTTTATCCCTTGTACTAGCACAAAACATAGCTGTAACATCATACCTTACCCTAACCCTAACACTAACCTTAACCCTAGCCCTAAACCTAGGCCTAAACATAACACTAATCCTAGAACTGACCCTAGCCCTAATTTAGCCCTACAGTAAACCTAACCCTATCCTTATCCCTAAGACTAACTCTAACTGTTGCCCTTGCTCTATCCCAGTTCTAAACCTATCCCTTACCAAAACGTATCCCTATCCCTAGCCCCAACCTTAGCCCTAACCTTTGCCCTACCCCTAAACCTGGACCAAAACCTAACCTTAAGCCTAAATCTCACCCTAACACTAGCCATAACACCAATGCTAATTTGAAAACTAGCCCTAACCCTACCCTAGCCCTAAAACAAAACCGACCATAACCCTGACTTTTAACCTTAACCAAACCCTAACCCTACACCTAGCTCTAAACCTAGCCCTAATTTCATTCCTAACCCAAACCCTAGAAATGACCCTGACTCTGACTCTGGCCTTAACATTAACCATAGCTCTAAACATTGCCTTAATGCTAAACCAAGAACTTGCCCTAATCAGAAAACAAGTTCTTTTATTAGCAGTAGCCCTAATGCTAACACATATCCTAGTACTAATCCAAGTCCTAACCCTAGATTTAACTCTAAGATTAACCCTAACCCTAACTTTATCCTAACCCTATCACTAATCCTAACCCTACCTCTAATCCTAAACCTTACTCTAAGCCAAACCCTCAACCTAATGCTACCCTATTCCTAACACTAATCCTTAGCATATCCCAAACCCTAACTCAAATACTAGTCCTAGCGTAAGCTTCATTCTAGCTCTAGCCCTAACCCAAACCATGACTTTTATTCTGACCCTAACTCTAAACCTAGATCTAAACCTGTCACTAACCCTAAACCGGACCCTAACACTACCCCTACCAGTAAACCTATACCTAAACCTAACAATAACACCAGCACTAGACCAAACCTAATCCTAAATAGAGTCATAAATCTAGCCCTAGTTCTAAACAAAAACCTTGAACTAGCCCTAACAATAACCCTTAACCTAACACAAAGACTAACTCTATCCCTAGACCCAACACTGTTCCTAATTCTGGCCCTAACTCTAACCCAAACACTGACGCTTACCCTAAAACAAACCCTAGCTCTAAACCTTATCCTAACCCCAAACCTAACCCTAACACTAGACTTATCCATAACCCTAACCCTAAAACTAGCCATAACCATAACCCGAGCTCTTACATTACCCATAGCCCTAATGCTAGCCACAAAATTCACACCAACCTAGCCCTTATACTATCCCTAAACCTAGCCCTAATTGTAACCCTAACTGTAACCCTGGACCTAACACTAACTCTAACCCTCGCCCTAGTCCTAAACCTAGCTCAAACTCTAACCCTTTCCCTATTCATAACACTAATCCTAATCCTAACCCTAGCCCTGACTCTAACCCTAGCGTTCACCCTAAACCTAATCCTAGCTCAAACCCTATGCCTAACCCTAACCCTAGCCATAAACTTAACCTTAACCCTAGCCCTAACCTTAGCTCCAACCCTATCCATTACCCTAAAGATAAGCCTAAACCAAATGCTAACCCTAGGCCTAATGCTAATAACCTATAGCTAACAGTAACCATATCCATTACTCTAAACCTGACCTGAATCCTAAACCTAACTCTATCCATTACCCTAATCCTGAAAAAAACCCTAATGCTAATACAAGCCTTAACCCTAAACCTTAACCTAAACCAAACAATAACTGGACCCTGACCCTAATAAACACCTAGCTCTAAACCTGACCCTTACCCTAAACGTAACCCTTACACTAGACCAAGCCATAACCTAACCATAATACTACCACTTACTATGAACCTAGACCTTATATTAGTCCTACCCCTAAACTTAGCCCTATCCCTAACACATACCCTCATCCTGGCACTAAAACTAGCCTTAATCCTAACCTGAACCCTAACCCTAGCCCTAAATCAAACTCTAACCCGAACCCTAGATCTAAAACTAGCTATAACCCCATCCCTTCCCCTAAATCTAACCCTAACCCTAACCCTAACACTAACACTAACCATAACCCTAGCCCTAAACAAAGGCCTAAACCTAACACTAACCCTAGAACTTACCATAACCCTAATTTAGCCCAACCCTAAACCTACCCCTAACCCTAGCCCAAAGAATAACTCTAATAGCACCTCCATTCTATTTCTAGTTCTAACCCTATCCATTACCATAACTCTAACACTAGCCCTAACCTTAACCCTAATGAAGGCCCTAGACCTAAACCTAGATCTAACCATAACAATAAATCTAAGACTAAACCTCATCCTACCACTAGCCCTAACACTATCTCTAATTCTAAAACCAGCGCTAACACTAGTCCTAGTTCTAAAACAAAACTGAGCCATAGCCCTAACCCTAACCCTAGCCTAACGGTAACACTAGACCTGAAATTAGCCCTATCACTGATTCCTACCCTAAACCAAACACAAAACCTATCCCTACACCTAGGCATAACCCTAGCTCTAATTAGAGTCCTATCCCTATCCCTGATCAGTAACACTGATCCTGACTCTGACCCTAACACTAACCCTATCTCTAATTATCTCCCTAAACCCAAACCTAATCTGAACACTAGACCTAGAACTAACACTAACTCTAAAACTAGCCCTAATCTTAACTCTAGTTCTAACAATAGCCGTAGTCCTACCTTATCCCTAACCTAACCCAAAATAACTAGTCCTAACCCTACCTTAGCCCTAAAACAAATAGAAAACCTTGCCCTAATCTGAGCCCTAACCTTAGCTTTAACCCTATCCCTAACCCTAATCATAGCTCTAAAACTTAACCTAAACTTAACCCAAAAACTAAACCTTGACCTAACGCGAACCATGGCCCTAATCCTAACCATAACCCTAGTCCTAGCCCTAGCTCTAATCTTATTTATTACCCTAACCATAACCCTAACCAAATTCTAATCCTGAGCCTAACACTAACCATAGCCTTAACCTAAAAATAACCCTAGCCCTAACTGTAGCTCTAATCCTATCCATTACCCTAACCATAACCCTAAAGGAATTCCATCCCTAGGCTTAAACTTAACACTATTTCTAACCCTAAGGCTGTCCATTACCCTAAACCTAAACTGAACCCTAAACCTAACCATATCCATTACTCTAACCCTAACACTGACCCTAATGCTAATTTGAGCTCTAACCCTAAACCTTAACCTAATACATATCCTAACCCTGATTCCAACCCTAATAATACCTTGCTGCAAAGCTGACCCTAATACTCAACCTAACCCTTACAATAGATCTGGCTATAAACCTAACCCTAAAACTATCCCTAAACATAACCCTAGACCTGACATTAGTCCTAGCCCTAATCCTAACCCTAACGCTAACACAAAAACTATCCCTAATCTTAAAACTAAGGCTAACCTTAATCCTAACCATAAGCTTAACCCTAGCCCTATCCTTAATCTTATAACTTGACCTAGACCAAAACGTAGCTGTGACATCATACCTTACCCTAACCCTAGCACTAAAGCTAGGCCTAAACCTAACACTAACCCTGAAACTAATCCTAGCCCTAATTTAGCCCTAACCCTAAACCTAACCCTTTCCCTAGCCCTAAGACTAACTCTAACTGTCTCCCTAGCCCTATCCCTAGTTCTAAATCTATCCCTTACCATAACCCAAACTCTAGCCCTATCCCTAGCCGCAACCTTAGCCCTAACTTTTGCCCTAACTCTAAACGTGAATATAAACCTAACCTTCTGCCTATAGCTCACCCTAACACTAGCCCTGACCCTAATGTTAATTGGAAAACTAGCCCTAAACCTAACCTAGCCCTAAAACAAAACTGAGGAATAAACCTAACCCTAACCCTTAACCTAAATCAAACATTAACTCTAAACCTAGCCATAAACCTTGCCATAATTTGAGTGCTAATCCTAACCCTAGAAGTAACCCTGACCCTGACTCAGATCCTAACACTAACCCTAGCTCTATACATTGCCCTAACACTAACCCTAGAACTAGCCTTATCAGAAACCATTTTTTTTCATTAGCCATAGCCCTAAAGCTAACACAAATCCTAGCACTAATCCAAGCTCTAACCCTAGGTTTAACCATAAGACTAACCTTAACCCTAACCCTAGCCCTAAACCTATCCCTAACCCTATTCTCCCTCTAAACCCATCCCTTTCCCTAAGCCAAACCCTCACCCTAATGTTACCTAGTCCTAACCCGAATCCTTTGCCTACCCCAATCCCCAACACTATTACTAGTCTTAATCCTATGCCTCATTCTAGCTGTAACTGTAATACAAACCCTGACCCTTATTCTGACTCTAACAGTAACCCTAGAACCTAACCTCACATTAACCCTAAACTGGACCCTACCCATAATCCTAGCAGTAAACCTGTACCTAAACCTAACAGTAACACTAGCACTAGACAAAACCTAATCCTAAGTAGAGTCATAAATCTAGCCCTAGCCCTAAACAAAAACCTTGCTGTAACCCTAAAAATAACCCTTAACCAAACCCAAAGACTAACCATATCCCTAGACTCAACACTAGTCCTAATTCTTGCCCTAACTCTAGCCCTAACCCGAACACTAGCTGATAGCCCTAATGCTAGCCATAAACACCAAAGAAACCTAGCCTTATTCTAGCCCTAAACCTAGTCCTAATAGTAACCCTAACCATAACCCTAGCCTTGACTCTAGCACTAATCATCGCCCTAGCCCTAACCCTAGCTCATATCCTAACACTTACCCTAAAACTAATCCTGACACTAACCCTAGGCCTAAACCTACCCCTAGCCCTAATCCTAACCTTAAACTTTGCACTAAATTTAGCTCTAAACTTATCCATTAACTTATAGATAAGCCTCACTCAAATGCTTACCCTAGGCCTAATGCTAACCCTATTGCTAACACTAACCCTATCCTTTAATCTAAACTTAACCTGAACCCTAAACCTAACCCTATCCATTACCCTAACTCTAGCCCTAACCCTAATGCTAATTCAACCCTTAAATCTAAACCTTAAACTAAACCAAACCATACCCGGAAACTGATCCTAATAATACACCTAGTTCTAAACTTGATGCTTAACCTAAACGTAATCCTTACACTAGACCTAGCCATAACCTAACTGTAAAACTATCCCTAACCATAATGCTAGACCTGACATTAGCCCTAGCCCTAATCCTAGCCCTAGGCCTAACACAAACCCTCAAATTTAGCCCTAAAGCTAGCCTTAATCATAACCTGAACCCTAACCTACCCCTAACCATAATTCTAACTCTTGACATATCCCTAAACCTACCTATAACCCCTTCCCTTTCCCTAAACCTAACCCTATCACTAACACTACACTAACCATAAACCTAGCCCTAACCCTAACTCTAGCCCTAGCACTAATCCTAGCCCTAATTTAGTCCCAACCTTAAACTCACACCTAACCCTAGCCCTAAGACTAACTCTAACCCTCACCCTAGCCTTATTTCTAGTTCTAACCCTATCTGTTATCATAACCGTAACACTAGCCCTAACTTTAGCCCTAACCATAGCCCTAGCCCTAAACTTAGATCTAACCATAACAATTAATATAAGATTAAACCTCACCTTACTAGCCATAACACTAATGCTAATTCCAAAACTAGCTCTAACCGTAGCCCTAGCTCTAAAACAAAACTGAGCCATAGCCCAAACCCTAACCCTAACCTAAACGTAACTCTAGACCTAACATTAGCCCTATGCCTAATTCTTACCCTAATCCTAACACAAATTCTAACCCTACACCTAGGCTTAACCCTCACCCTAATTCGAGTCCATTACCTAATCCTAAAAGTAACACTAATCCTGACTCTGACCCTAACACTAACACTATCTCTAATCATCCCCCTAAACCTAAACCTAATATAAACACTAGACCTAGTTCTAATGCTAACCCTTATACTAGCCCTAATTGCAAACCTAGTTCTTACATTAGCCGTAGTACTACACTAGCCTTAACCTAACTCAAAACCTAGCCCTAATCTGAGCCCTAACCCTAGTTTTAACCATAGCCCTAACCCTATCCCTAGCCCTAACTCTTAATCTAAACCTAACCCTAAACCTAAACCTTGTCCTAACCCGAAACCTAAACTGAAACATAGCCCTAATCTAGCCATAACACTAGCCCTCAACCTAGATATAATTTTATCCATTATCCTAATCATAACCCTAAGCAAATTCTAACCCTAGCCCTAACCCTAATCATAGCCCTGACCGAACCATAACCCTAGTCCAAACTGTAGTTCTAATCCTATCCATTAATTGAACCATATCTTTAACCAAATTCTATCCCTAGGCCCATGTCTAACCCTATGCCTTACCCTAGCCCTGTCCATTATACTAAACCTAACCTGAACCTGAAACCTAATCATATCCATTACCCTAACCCTAATGCTAATTTTAGCACTAACCCTAAACCTTAACCTAACCAATACCCTAACCCTGACTCTAAACCTAATAATACCCCTAGCTGTAAATCTGAACCTAACCCTCAATGTAACCCTTACAATAGACCTGGCCATAAACCTACACCTAAAACTACCACTAATCATAACCCTAGAAGTGACATTAGTCATAGACCTAACCCTAGCCCTAACCCTAGCCCTAAACCTAGCCCTAACTCTACCCCTAACTCTACCCCTAAACCTAGCCTTAATCTTAATCCTAACCTTAATTGTAGCCCTACCCCTAATTTTATCCCATGCCCTAGCCCAAAATGTAGCTGTAACAACATACCTTACCTGAATCCTAACACTAACCCTAACCCTAACCCTAGCCCTAACTCTTTGCCAAAACCTAACACTAAACCCAGGGCTAATTCTATCCCTAAATTAAACATAATCCTAAACCTAATCCTATCCCTAACCCTAAGACTGAGTCTAACTGTCGCCCTAGCCCTATCTCTAGTTCAAAACCTATTCCTTACCATAACCCAAAACCTAGCCTTATCCCTAGCCCCAACACTAACTCTAACCATCACTCTAGTCCTAAACCTGGTTGTAAATCCTAACCTTAAGCCCAAACCTCACCCTAACACTAGCCCTAACCCTAATGCTAATTGGAAAACTTGCCCTAACCCTATCCTTGCCCTAAAACAAAACCGAGCCATAATCCTAAACCTAACACTTAACCTAAACCAAACACTAACCCTACACCTATTCCTAAACTTAGCCCTAATTTGAGTCCTAACCCTAACCATAGAAATAACCCTTACCCTGAGTCAGACCCTAAAGGTACCCCTAGCTCTAAACATTGCCCTAACACTAACCCTAGAACTAGCCCTAATTGGAATCCTAGTTCTTTCATTAGCCATAGATCTAATGCTAACACAAATCCTAGCCTAATCCGAGCCCTGACTCTAACCCTTACCCTAACCGTACCTCTAACCCTATCCCTTATCCTAAACCAAACCCTCTCCATAATGGTACTAACCTTAATCTTTAGTCCTAACCTTAATCTTTAGCCCACCCCAAACCCTAACTCTATTACTAGTCCTAAACCTAGCCATCATTCCAGCTTAAACCTGGATCTAAAACTAAAATTAATATAAACCTCACCCTAACACTAGCTTTAACCTTAATACTAATTGGAAAACTAGCCTTAAATCTACCCTAACCCTAAAACAAAACTGAGCCATAACCCTAAACCTTAACCTAAAACAAACAGTAAAGCTTCACCTAGCCCTAAACCTAGCCCTAATTTGAGTCCTAACCCTAACCCTAGAAACAATCCTGACCCTGACTCAGTTCCTAACACTAACCCCAGCTCTAAACCTTGTCCTAACTCTAACACTAGAACTAACCCTAAACAGAAACCTTGTTCTTTCATTAGCCATAGCCCTAATGATAACACAAATCCTAGCCCAATTCCGAGACCTAACCCTATTTTAAAACTCTAACCCTAACCCTAACCCTAGCCCCAAACTTAACCCTAACCCAAACCCTACCTTAAAACCTATCCCTTTCACTACGCCAAACCCAATCCCTCACCCTAATGCTACCCTAGTCCTAAACTTAATCCTTAACCTACCCCAAACCCTAACTCTATTACTAGCCCTCATTCTAACTCTAAACCTAACCCTAACCCTGACCAGTATTCTGATCCTAACAATAAACTAAACCCTAACACTTCCCATACTGGTAAACCTATACTTAAACCTAACAGTAACACTAGCATTAGATGAAACCTAATCCTAAATATAGTCATAAATCTAGCCCAAGACCTAAACAAAAACCTAGCACTAGCCCTAACAATAACCATTAACCCAACTTAAAGACTAACCCTATCCCTAGACCCAACACAGGTCATAATTCTGGCACTCACCCTAAACCTAACTCTATCCTGAACAATGACCCTTAACCCTAAACAAACTCTAGCTCTAAACCTTATCCTAACGCAAAACCTAATCCTAACACTAGACATATCCATAACCCTGACACTAAAACTAGCCATAAACATATTCCTAGCTCTTGTATTTCCCATAGCCCTAATGCTAGCCCTAAATTTCACACAAAACCTAGCCCTTATCCTAGCCCTAAACCTAGCCCTAATTGTAACCCTAACCATAACTCTAGATCTAAGCTTAATCCTATGCTTGCCCTAGACCTAAACATAGCTCAAACTCTACCTTACCCTAAACATAACCCTAACCCTAACTCTAGACATGACTCTAACCCTAACCCTTGCCCCAGACCTAGTTCAAATGCTAATACTTACCCTAAAACTATCCCTGACACTAACCATAAGCCTAACCCTAACCCTAGCCCTAATTGTAACCTTATCCCTAGCCCTAAGCTTAGCTCTAACACTATGTATTGCCCTAAAGATGAGCCTAACTCATATGCTAACCCTAGGCATAACGCTAACCCTATCGCTAACACTAACCTTATACATTACTCTAAATCTAACTTGAACCGTAAACCTAATCCTTTCCATTACCCTATCCATAACTCTAACCCTAAAGATAATTCAATCCTTAAAGCAAAAACTTAACCTAAACCAATCCCTATCTGGACCCTGACTGTAAAAATACACCTAACTTTAAACCTGACCCTTAAATAAACCTAACCCTTACACTAGACCTAGACGTTACCTAACCCTAAAAACTAACACTAACCATAAATATAGACCTGACATTAGCCCTATCCCTAATCCTAGCCCTAGCCCTAACACAAACCCTCATCATAGCACTAAACATAGCCTTAATCCTAACCCTATCCCTAACCCTAATTCTAAACCTCGCCATAGCCCTAAACCTAGCTATAGCCCCATCACTTCCCCTATCCCTAACCCTAACACAAGACCTAAGCCTAACCTAACCCTAACCCTAAATCTAGCCCTAATTTAGCACTAACCCTAACTCTAGCCCTAAGACTAACTCTAACTCTTGCCCTAGCCCTATTTCTAGTTCTAACTCTATCTGTTAATACTAGCCCTAAACTTAGTCCTAAAACAAGCCATAGCCCTAAACCTAGATCTAACTATAACAATAAATCTAACCCTAAACCTCACAATACCAATAGCGCTAACACTATTGCTAATCCTAAAAGTAGCCCTAGCTGTAAAACAAAAACTGTGACAGAGCCCTAACCCTAACCATAACCAAACCATAATCCTAGATTGACACTAGACCTATCCCTAATTCCTACCCATACCCTTACACAAACTTTAACCCTATATCTAGCCTTAACCCTAGCCCTAATTCGAGTCTTCCCTAACTTGGATCAGTAACACTGATCCTGACTCTGACAGTAACACTAACCCTATCTCTAATCATCACCATAAACCTAAACCTAGATTTAGACATAATGTGAAACTTAACACTAGCCATAATCATAACCCTAGTTCTAACATTAGCCATGGTCCTAAATAGCCCTAACCTAACTTAAAACCTAGACCTCATCAGAGCCCTAACCCTAGCTTTAACCCTAGCCCTAACACTAACCCTAGCCGTAATACTTAACCTAAACTGAACCATAAACCTAAACCTTGTCCTAACCCAAAATCTAACCCAAATCATAGCCCTAATCCTAACCATAATCCTAGCCCTATCCCTAGCTCTAATCTTATCCATTACCCTAACCATAACCCTAACCAAAATCTAACCCTAGGTCTAACCCTAATCATAGCTCTAACCTAACCATCACTCTAGTCCTAACTGTAGCTCTAATCCAACATATTACCTAACCATAACCTTATCTGAATTCTATCCCTAGATCTAAACCTAACCCTAAACGTGTCCATTACTCTAATTCTAACCTTTACTCTAAACGTATTTGTATCCATTACCGTAATCCTAACACTAACCCTAATGCTAATTTGAGCCCTAATCCTAATCCTTAACCTAAAACATACCCTAACCCTGAGTCTGACCCTAATAATACCCCTATCTGTAAACCTGACCCTAACCTTTAACTTAACACTTACAATGGATCTGGCCATAATCCTTAGCCTAAAACTATACCTAACCATAACCCTAGACCTAATATTAGCCCTATCACTAATCCTAGCCCTAACACTAACCAAATCCTAGCCCTAATTCTATCCCTAAGCCTAGCCTTAATCCTAGCCCTAACATTAACCCTAGCCCTAACCCTAATATTATGATTTGCCCTAGCCCTAAATGTAGCTGTAACATCATACCTTACCCTAACCCTAATGCTAAACCTAATCCTAGCCCTAAACCTAGGCCTAAACCTACCACTAACCATAGCTCTAATGTAGCCCTAATTTAGCCCTAAACCTAACACTATCCGTAGCCCTCAGACTAACTCTAACGCTTCCCCTAGCCCTATCCCTATTTCTAAGCCTATCCCTTACCATAACCCATAACCTTTCTCTATCCCTAGACCCAACCCTAGCCCTAACCTTGACCATACCCTAAACCTGGATCTAACCCTAACCTTAATCCTAAAGCTCACTCAAACACTAGCCCTAACCCTAATGTTAATTGGAAATCTAGCCCTAACAGTACCCTAGCCCTAAAACAAAATCAAGCCATGACTCTAACCCTAACCCTTAACCTAAAGCAAACACTAACCCTACATCTAGCCCTAAACATAGCCCTAATGTGAATCCTAACCCTTACCCTAGAAGTAACCTTGACCCTTACTCGGACCCTACCAGTAAACCTAGCTCTAAACATTGACCTAATTCTAACCCTAGAACTATCCCTAATCGGAATCCTAGTTCTTTCATTATCTGTAGCCCTACTGCTAATACAATCCTAGCCCTATTCCAAGCCCTAAACCAAGATTTAACCCTAAACCTAACTTTAACCCTAACTCTACCTCTATCCCTATCCCATACCCTAAGCCAAACCCTCACCCTAATGCTACCCTAGTCCTAACCCTAATCCTTAGCCTACCTCAAACCCTACCTCTATTACTAGTCCTAACCTTAGCCTTCATTCTAGCTCTAACCCTAACTAACCCTGATCCTTATTCTGACCCTAACTCAACCCTAGGTCTAAACCTGACACTAACCCTAAAGCAAACCCTAACCCTACCCCTACCGGTAAACCTATACCTAAACCTAACAGTAACACTAGCACTAGACCAAACCTAATCGTAAATAGAGTCATAAATATAGCCTTAGCCCTAAAAAAAAACTAGCAATAGCCCTAACAATAAATGTTAACCTAATGTAAAGACTAACTCTATGATTTTGTCATTTTTTAATGCAGAGTAATACTCCATTGTGTATAAATGCCACATTTTTTTTATCCATTCATCTATTGAAGGGCATCTAGGTTGGTTCCACAGTCTTGCTATTGTGAATTGTGCTGCTATGAACATCGATGTAGCAGTGTCCCTGTAGCATGCTCTTTTTAGGTCTTTAGGGAATAGACCGAGAAGGGGAATAGCTGGGTCAAATGGTGGCTCCATTCCCAGCTTTCCAAGAAATCTCCATACTGCTTTCCAAATTGGCTGCACCAATTTGCAGTCCCACCAACAATGTACAAGTGTACCCTTTTCCCCACATCCTCGCCAGCACTTGTTGTTTTTTGACTTCATAATGGCTGCCAATCTAACTGGAGTGAGATGGTATCTTAGGGTGGTTTTGATTTGCATTTCTCTGACAGCTAGAGATGGTGAGCATTTTTTCATGTACTTGTTGATTGATTGTATGTCCTCCTCTGAGAAGTGTCTTTTCAGGTCCTTGGCCCATTTGTTGATTGGGTTGTTTGTTCTCTTATTGTCTAATTTTTTTAGTTCTTTGTATACTCTCGATATTAGGGCTCTATCTGAAGTGTGAGGAGTAAAGATTTCTTCCCATGATGTAGGCTCTCTATTTACCTCTCTTATTGTTTCTTTTGCTGAGAAAAATCTTTTTAGTTTGAGTAAGTCCCATTTGTTGATTCTAGTTATTAACTTTTGTGCTATGGGTGTCATATTGAGGAATTTGGAGCCCGACCCCACAGTATGTAGATCGTAGCCAACTTTTTCTTCTATCAGACGGCGTGTCTCTGATTTGATATCAAGCTCCTTGATCCATTTTGAAATAACTTTTGTGCATGGCGAGAGAAAGGGATTCAGTTTTGTTTTGTTGCATTTGGATTTCCAGTTTTCCCAGCACCATTTGTTGAAGATGCTATCCTTCCTCCATTGCATGCTTTTAGCCCCTTTATCAAATATAAGGTAGTTGTAGTTTTGTGAATTGGTTTCTGTGTCCTCTATTCTGTACCATTTGTCCACCCGCCTGTTTTGGTACCAGTACCATGCTGTTTTTGTTACTATTGCTCTGTAGTATAGTTTGAAGTCTGATTCACACTTCCTGCTTAGAGTTGTTTTTGCTCTTCTGGGTCGTTTATTTTTCCATATGAATTTCATGATTGCTTTCTCTATTTCTACAAGAAATGCCGTTGGGATTTTGATTGGCATTGCATTAAACCTATAGAGAACTTTTGGTAATATCGCCATTTTGATGATGTTAGTTCTGCCTATCCATGAACAGGGTATATTTTTCCATCTTCTAAGATCTTCTTCTACTAATGGATGGCATTAGAGCAGATTATGCTAAGTGAAGCTATCCAATCCCTAAAAACAAATGCCAAATGTCTTCGTTGATATAAGGAAAGTAACTAAGAACAGAGTAGGGTCAAAGAGCATGAGAAGAAGATTAATATTAAACAGGGATGAGAGATGGGAGGGGAAGGGAGAGAGAAGGGAAATTGCATGGAAATGGAAGGAGACCCTTAGAGTTATACAAAAGTACATACAAGAGGAAGTGATGGGAGAGGGAAAAATAATACAAGGGGGACAAATGAATGTCAGTAGAGGGGGCAGAGAGAGAAGAGGGGAGGGGAGGGGAGGGTAGGGGGGATAGTAGAGGATAGGAAAGGCAGCAGAACACAACAGACACTAGTATGGCAATATGTAAATCAATAGATGTGTAACTGATGTAATTCTGCAATCTGTATATGGGGTAAAAATGGGAGCTCATAACCCACTTGAATCAAAGTGTGAAATATGATATATCAAGAACTATGTAATGTTTTGAACAGCCGACAATAAAAAATTTAAAAAAAAAGGAGAAAAGGGAGGGATGAAAAGGGAGGGGCATAGGAGTGGGAAAGATGTTGAAATGCGATGGTCATCCTTACCCTAAGTACATGTATGAAGACACAAAGGATGTAACTGTACATTGTGTACAACCAGAGATGTGAAAATTTGTGCTGTATATGTGTGATATGAATTGTAATGCATTCTGTTGTTATATATAAAAATTAAAATTTAAAAATAAAATTCTCTGAAAAAAAAAAGACTAACTCTATCCCTAGACCCAATGCTAGTCCTAAATCTGGCCCTCACCCCAAACATAACCCTAACCCGAACAATGACCATTACCCTAAAACAAATCCTAGCTCTAAATCTTATTCTAACACAAAACCTAACTAGAACACTAGACTTTTCCATAACCCTAACCCTAAAACTAGCCACATCCCTAGCTCTTACATTACGCATAGTCCTATTGTTAGCCACAAACTTCACACAAAACATAGCCCTTATCCTAGTCCTAAACCTAGCCCTTATTGTAACCCTAACTATAAGCCTAGACCTAAGCCTAACCCTAATCCTCGCCCTAATTCTAATTCTAGCTCAAACTCTAACCTTAATCTAAACATAACCCTAACCCTAATCCTAAAATTAGCCTTGATTCTAATCCTAACCCTCATACTAGCCCTAATCCTAGCTCAAATGCTAACACTTACCCAAACTTAACCCTGACATGAACCCTAGGCCTAACACTAACCCTAGTCCTAATTCTAACCTTAACCCTAGCCCTAACCTTAGCTCTAACCCTATCCATTAACCTAAAGATAAGCCTAACCCAAATGCTAACCCTAGGCCTAATGCTAACACTATTGCAAACACTAACCCTATTCATTACTCTAAACCAAAACTGAATCCTAAACCTAACCCTATCAATTATCCGAAACCAGACTCTAACTTTATCCCAAATGCTAATTCAAGCCTTAACCCTAAATGTTAACCTAAACCAAACCCTACTCGATCGCTGACCCCAATAATACACCTAGCTTTAAACCTGACTCTTAACCTAAACCTAACCCTTACACTAGATCTAGCCATAACCTAACCCTAAAACTAACCATAATCATAAACTCAGACCAGACATTAACCCCAGCCCTAATCCTAACCCTAACCCTAACATAACACTGGTCCTCATCTTAGGCCTATACCTATCCTTAATCCTAACCCAAACTCTAACTCTAGTCCTATCTCTAATTTTAACCCTCGCTGTAGACCTGAACATAGGTATAACCCCATCCTTTCCCGTAATCTTATCACTAACCCTAACCCTAACACTAACTATATCTCTAGCCCTAAGCATAGGCTTAGCCCTAACACTAACCCTAGCACTAATCCTAGCCTTAATTTAGCCCTAACCCTAAATCTACCCCTACCCTTGGCTTAAGATTGACTCTTATTCTATCCCAGGACTATTTCTAGTTCTAACCCTATCCATTACAATAAACCTAACCCAAGCCCTAACCTTAGCCCTAACTCTAGCCCTAGACCCTACCCTAGATCTAACCATAACTCTACATTTGACCCTAACCCTAAGACTAATCCTCAACCTATCACTAGACCTAAACTATCGCTAATCCCAAAACTAGCCGTAACCCTAGACTTATCATTTAAACAAAATGGAGCCATTGTCCTAACCCTAAATGTTAACCTAAACCAAACCCTAACTCTAAACCTAGCCATAACCTTCTAGCTCTAATTCATGTCCTAGTCCTAAAATTAACCCTAACCCTGACTTATATTCTAACACTAACCTTCGTTCTAAATATCACACTAAACCTAAAGATAACACTAACATTAGATCTAGATGAAATACTAACTCTAATCATAACCTTAGTTCATATATTAGCCATAGCCCGAACCCTAGCCCTAACACTAACACAAAAATAGCCCTAATCCGAGCCCTAACTAGATTTAACCCTAAACCTAACCCTAACCCTAGCCATAAACCTAACGCTAAACGTATCCCTAACCATAGCTCTAACCCTATACCTTGTGCTAAGCCAAAACTTAACCATAATGCTAAACATAGTCCTAATTCTAATCCATAGCCTAATCCAAACCCTAACCCCATTACTAGTCCTAACCCTAGCCCTCATTCTAGCTCTAACCCTAACTCAAATCCTTACCCTAACACAAACCCTCAGTCTAAATAGGGCCTTAACCCTAAATCAAACCTTAAAACTAGCCCTATGAGTAAACTTAAACATAAACCTTACCCTAACACTAGCCCTAGACCCAAGCCTAATCCTAAATATGGCCATAACTCTAGACCTAGACCTAAAAAAATCCTGGGACCTAGCCCTAACATAATCCTTAACCTAAAGCAAACACTAACCCTATTCCTATACCTAAATCTAGTGCTAATTCTGGCTTTCACATTGAACCTAACTCTAACCTGAACAGTGATCCTAACACTAACATTAAACCTAGGTCTAAACATGAACCTAACCCAAAACCTAAACCTAGCACTAGACATAGCCATAACCCTAACCCTAAAACTAGCTCTAATCAAAACCCTAGATCTTACATTATACATAGCCTTAACCCTGGGCCTAAACTTAACACAAAACCTAGCTCTAATCTGAGGCTTAAACCTACCCATAA
Source organism: Marmota monax (assembly GCF_021218885.2). NCBI lineage: Eukaryota > Metazoa > Chordata > Mammalia > Rodentia > Sciuridae > Marmota > Marmota monax. The sequence goes on from NW_026692220.1 coordinate 117,255, forward strand.
TCCAAAATGTAGCCCTAACCCTAACCCTCACCTTAGACACAACCTTATCTCAAAGCCTAACCCTTAGCCTAAACATAACCCTAGCCCTATTCCTAAACATAAACTTAACCTTAGACCTAATCCTAACCTTAACCCTAGTACTAACACTAGCCCTAACCCTAACATTACCCTAACCCTAACCCTAACCCTAATAATAACCCTAGCCCTAATCCTAAACTTTTCCCTAACCCTAATCATAAACTTAACCCTAGAACAAACCCTAAACCTAATCCTTGCCATAAACTTAACCATATCACTTACCATAAATCAAAACTAAACCTCTCCCTAAACCCAAATTTAACCATAACCTAAACTTAACCCTAAAGCTAATCTTACATCTAACCCAATACATTACTCTAAAACTAACCCTAACCCTAATGAAAACACTAGCCCTAAACCCAACCCTAACCCTAACCATAACCAAAACTCTAACCCAGACCTAACACAAAACCTAACACTCCTCCTATCCCTAACTGTAGCTTAAACCCTAACCCTTACCCTAACCCTAACACTAGCCCTAACCCTAACTATAATGCTAACTCTAGCCCTAAACCTAACACTAAACCTAGACCTAATCCTAGCCCTAATTTAGTCCTATTCCTAACACTAACCCTAACTCTAGAATTAAGACTAATTATAATTCTCACACAAGACCTATTCCTACTTCTAAACCTATCCCTTATAATAACCATAACCCAAGCGCTAACCCTAGTCATAATCCTTAGCCCAAGCACTAACTCTAGATCAAAACCTATCTCTAAAACTAACCCTAACCTGATGACTCAGCCTAACCCTGAAACTAGATCTAACCCAAATGCTATTCCTAAAATTAGCCCTCAACTTAGCCCTGGCCTTAAAACAAAACTGAGCCATTCTCCTTTACCCTAGACCAAACCGTAACCCTACACCAGCCCTAAACCTAGCCATAATTTGAAACCTAACCCTAACCCTAAATCTAACCATTACCCTGACTCATATCCAAACACTAAACCTAGCTCTAAACATCACTCTAACAATAAACATAATGCTAACACTAGATGTAGCCCTAAACTTAACCCTAAAACTAACCCTAATTGTAACCCTATGTCTTACATAGCCATAACCATAACACTAGCCCTAACCCTAATTCAAAACTAGACCTAACCCAAGCCCTAACACGAGCTTTAACCCTAAACCTAACCCTAAACCTAGTCCTAACCTTAACTCTAACCCTATCCCTTACCCTAAGCCAAAACCTCACCCTAATGTTAAACATATTCTTAGCATTAATCCTTAGCCTAACAAAAACTTAACTTTATAACTATTCCTAACCCTAGCCTTCATTCTAGATCTAACCAAATAACCCAAACCCTAACCCTATCTCTGATCATTATTCTGACCCTAACACTAATATTAGGTCTAAATCTAAACCTTACCCTAAAACGAACCCTAACACTATCCCTACTGGAAAACTTATATCTAAACTTAACCCTAACCCTAGCCCTAGACCTAATCCTAATCATAAGTCTAGCCATAACTATAGCTCTAGACCTAAAAACAAACGAGACCTAGCCTTAACAATAACCCTTAACCTAATCCAAACTCTAACCCTACCTCTAGACCTAACCCTAGTTCTAATTCTGGCTTTAACCCTAACCATTACCCTACCCGAACACTGTCCCTGACACTAACACTATCCCTAGTTCTAAACTTCACCTTAACCCTAAAACTAACCCCAAAACTACACATAGCCCTAACATTAACCATAAAACTAGTTTTAATCATTACACTAGTTTTTACATTAGCCATAGCCCCAACCTATCACAAAACCTAGTCCTAATTCAAGCCCGACCTTAGTTTTAACTCTATAGCCAACCCTAACAATAACCGTAGTCCTAACTTTAACCCTAAGCCTAACCCTAGACTTAATCCTAACCATAACCCTAGCCCTAAACCTAGCTCTAACCCTATTCAGTACCCTAAGATAACTATAATTCTTATGCTAACCCTAGGCAGTACCCTAATCTTAGCACTAGCCTTAACCCTTATTCATTAACCTACACCTAACCTGAACCCTAAACCTAACTGTGTCATTACCCGATCCCTAAACATAAGACTAATTTGAGCCCTAAACCTAAAACTTAACCTGAACCTAACCCTAACCTTGACACTGACTCTAATAATACCCATAGCTCTAAACCTGACCTTAACAAGAAACCTAACCTTCACAATAGACCTCGCCATAAACCTAACCCCAAAACTATTCCTAACCATACTCTAGACCTGACATTAGCCCTAGCTCTAATCCTAGCCCTGACCTTATACAAAACTTAGCCCACATCCTAGCCATGAACCTCGACTAATCATAACACTAACATTAACCCCAACCTCAACCCTAATTCTCACCTTAGTCCTAAAACTAGCTATATTCCCTTTCCTTACCCTAAACCTAACCCTAACCCTAAAACTTACACTAACCCTAGCCCTAACCCTAGACCTAACACTAACACTAACCCTAGCCCCAATACAAGCCCTAAATTAGCCCTATCCCTAACCCTAACCCTAGCCCTAAGACTAACTATAACTCTCACACTAGCCCTATACCTAGTTCTAACACTATCCCTTACCATCAGCATACACCTAGCCCTAAACGTAGCCGTACCCTTGCCCTATACTTAGCCCTTTCTCAAAACCTAGATCTAAACCTAACTCTAAATCTAACCTTAACCCTAAGACTAAATCTAGCCATAACTCTATTCCTATCCCTAATCCTTAACCTAAGCCAAAATCTCACACTTACACTATCCCTAACCCTAATACTATTCTTAAAACTACTTCTAACCCTAACTCTAGCCCTATAACAAAACCGAGTCATAGCCCTAACTTTAACCCTTAACCTAAATCAAACCCTGACCCTACACTGACCCTAACCCTATCCCTAATTGTAGTCTAACCCTAACCCCAAAACTAACAATGACCCTGACTCTTACCCTAATACTAACCCTGGCTCTAAACATCATCATCACCATAAACCTAACCTTAACACTAGAACTAGACCTAACTCTAAAGCTATAACTAGCTGTAAACATAAACCTACTTCATACATTAGCAGTAGCCTTAATCCTAGCCCTAACCTAACCCCAAACCTAGCCTTAATTGGTGTCCTAAACCTCACTTTAACCCTAAACTTAAACCTAAACCTAACCCAAACACTAGCCCTAATCCTATACATAACCCTAGCCCTAACCTTAGGGCTCACCCTATCCATTACCATAATGATAACCCTAACCCTTCTGATAAACCTAGTCCTAACCCTAACCCTATCCATTACACTAAACCAAACCTAAATCCCAAAACTAACCCTGTCAGTACCCTAAACCTAAACTCTAACATAACCAAAATCCTAAAACTGACCTGACCCTAATACTAACCCTAGATATAAACCTGAATCTTAATCTAAACCTAATCCTTACACTGAACCAAGCCATAAACCTAACACTAAATCTAATCCTACCTAACAATAACCCTAGACCTGACATTAGCCCTAGCCCTAATACTATCCCTAACCTTAACACAAACCCTAAAATTCATCCTAGCCATAAACCTAGCCTTAATCATAACCCTAACCATAACTTTAGCCCTAAATCTAATATTAACCCTTGCCCTAGCCCTAAACCTAGCCAAAACCACATTCCTTACCCTAAACAAAACCCTAACTCTAACCCTAACCCTTGTTGTCACAATTTCCATATCCTTGGCCCTAGCTTTAACACTAGATTGAAACCTAACTTTAAATCTAACCCTAACTCGATGCCTAAGCCTAAAATTAGCCCACACCCTGATGTAATTCTAAAAATAGCCCTAACCCTAGCCCTAACACTAACCCTAGCAGTAATGTAGCCCTATTCCTAACCCTAACCCTAGCCCTAAGAATAACTCTAATCCTCACACTGGCCCTATCACTTGTTCTAATCCTATCCCTTCCCATAAATCTAACGCTATCTCAAATCCTAGTCCTAACCCTTACCTTATCCGTAGCCCTAGCACTAACCTTAGATAGAAACCTAACTCTAAATCTAACCCTAAACTGAAGCCTAAGCCTAATTCTAAGACTAGCCCTAACCCTAACACTAAACCTAAAGATTGCCCTAACCCTAATTCTAGCCCTAAACCAAAACCTAGCCAAAGCTCTAACCCTAACCCTTAACCTAAACCAAGCCCTAAACCTACACCTAGTCCTAACCCCAGCCCTAATTTGAGTACTAAGCCAAACCCTAAAACTAACCCTGACCCCTACACTCACCACAACACGAACCCGATGTCTAAATATCACCCTAACCCTAAACCTAAATCTAACACTAAACCTAGCCCCAAAACATTAAAATTAGCTGTAACCATAACCCTAGTTTGTAACCATAACCCTAGTTCTTACATTAACCATAACCCTAACACTAGCATTAACTTAACTCAAATCCTAGCCCAAATCATAACCATAAACCTAGCCCTAAAATGATTTCTAACTCTTTCCATTACCATGACCATAACCCTAATCCTAATGCTAATTTTAGCCCTAAATTTAAACTTTAACCTATCCCAAATGCTAATCATGAACTTGACCCTAACAATACTCATAGCTCTAAACCTGATGCTAACACTAAACCTAACATTTACACTAGACATACCCATAATCTTAAACCTAAAACTATCTGTATCTTTAAACATAATTCTGGACCTGAAATTAGCCCTAGCACTAATCTTATCCCTAACCCTAAAAAAAAAACCCTAGACATCATCCTATCCCTAAACTTAGCCTTAATCATAACCCTAACCCTAACCTCAGCCCTAAACCTAATTCTAACCCTCACCCTACCTCTAAACCTAGCTATAAAGCCATCCCTTACCCCAAAATTTGCCCTAACTCTAAACCTAAACTCTAAACTCTAACCCTAACCCTAACTCTAGGCTTAAACTAAACACTAAACCTAGCCCTAATCCTAGCCCTATTTAGCCATATATATAACCATAGCCCTAACCCTAGCCATAAGACTAATGCTTGCCCTAGCCCTATACCTAGTTCTAACCATATCCCTTACCATAACCCTAAACCTAGCCATAACCCTTGCCCTATGCTTAGTTATAGCCCTAACCCTAAGTTTAAACTTAATTCCAAATTTAATCCTAACCCTAAGCCTAAGCCTAAAACTATTACTAGACCTAACACTAACCCTAGGACTAAAACAAAACAGAGCATTACCCCTAAACCTAAACCTTAACATAAAACCAAATCCTAACACTAAAACTAGACCTAACCTTAGCCCTAATTCGAGTCCTAACCATAACCTTAAAACCAACCCTGACCCTGACTCATCCTAACACGCACCCTAGCTCTAAAAACTGCCCTCACCATAAACTGAAACCTAACAGTAACCCTAGCCCTAATTCGAGTCTGAAATCTAACCCTAAAACTAAGCCTGACCCTGACTCCTATTCTAACACAAACCCCAGCTATAAATATCACCCTAACCTTAAACCTAACCCTAACACTAAAACTAACGCATACCCTAACACTAAAACTAACCCTAATGGTAACCGTGGTTTTTACATTAACCATTGCCCTAACCCTATCCCTAACCCTAACACAAAACCTAGGCCTAATCCAAGCCCTAAACCTAGCTTTAACAGTAACTCTAACCATAACCGTAGCCCTAACCCTAGCTCTAAACCAATCCCTTATTTAAGCAAAACCCTAAACCTAAGGGTAACCCTAGACCTATCCCTAATCCTTAGGCTAACCAAAACACTAACCCTATTAATAACACTTACCCTTGCCCTCATTCTAGGTCTAACACTATCCAAAACCCTAACACTAACCCTGACCTTTTTACTGACCCTTACCACTAATCCTAGGTCTAATCCTAACCCTAACCCTAACCCAAAACCTACCATAATACTATCCTTATACCTATTCCTGAATCTAACTCTCAGCCTAGCACTAACCATAGCTCAGAACCTAACCCTTACACTAAACAAAACCCTAACCTAACCCTAGTTCTTACTCTCACCCTAACCCTAAATCAAGACCTAATTCTAACCCTAACACTAACCCTAACCATAAGTCTAACTGAATCATTATCCTAAATATAACCCTAACCCTAATGCTAACCCTAGTCCTGACCCAAAACATAACACTATTCCCAAACATATCAATTACCTTAAACTTACCCTGAACCCTAGACCTGATCCAATCATTACCCTAACCCTAACCCTAATGCTAATTTGAGCCCTAAACCTAAACTAAAACCTAAACCAAACCCTAACACTGACACTGACCCTAATAATTCCCCTAGTTCTTAACCTCACTCTTACCCTATACCTAACCCTTACACTAGACCTAGCCATAAAACTAACCCTAAAAATATCCCTAAGCATAGCCCTAGAAGTCATATTAGCCCTAGCCATGATACTAGTCCTAAACCTAACACAAACCCTAGCCCTTATCCTAGCCCTAAACCTAGCCTTTATTATAACCCTAACCATAACCCTAGGCCTAATTCTAACACTAACCATAACCCTAATCTTAGATCTAATTTAGCCCTATTCCTAACCTTAAACCTAACCCTAGCCCAAAGACTAACTCTAACTCTCATCTTAGTCCTAACAATAGTTATAACCCTATACTTCACTGGAACCCTAATCCTAGCCCAAACCATAGGTCTAACACGAGCCATATTCATAGCCCTTTCAACCACCCTAGATCTAACCCTAAATCTAAATCTAACCCTAACCCTTAGCCTAAACCTAAACCTAACCCTAGCCCTAAACCTAAGGCTAATCATAAAACTAGCATTAACCCTAGCCCTAAAACAAAACCAAGCCATAGACCTAACACTAACCCTTAATATAAACTAAGCCCTAACCCTACACTTAGCCATAACTCTAGCACTAATTCAAGATTTAAGCCAAACCCTAAAACTAACCCTGACCCTGTCTCTGACCTTAACACTAACCATAGCTCTAAACATCACTCTAACCCTATGCAAACCTTAACAATAGACCTAGACATACCCCTAACTCTAAAATTAGCCCTAATTGCAACCCTGGTACTTACATTAGCCGTAACCCTAAACCTAGCCTTAACTTAACCAAAAACCTAGCCTTATTATGAGCACTATCCTTAGATTTACTCCTAACCCCAATCCTATCACTAATTGTAACTATAACCCTAGCTGTAACCCTAGATTTAACCCTAACCCTAACCATAAACCTAACCCTATGAATAACTGTAACAATAAACCTAGCCGTACCCCTATCTCTAACCCTATCCATTACCCTAACCATAACCTTAACCCTAATGCTAAACTTGGGCCTAAACCTAACCATATCCCTAATCCTAACCCTATTCAATATCCTAAAACTAACTTGAAACCTAAACCTAACTGTGGTGAGCCGCTTCTGCCATTTCTGCAGACTATGGTCGCCATTACAAGATGGCACTGGCTCTGCTGTGGTCTGTGACAAACAACTCCTTATTTCGGATAGTTGGCGCATGGTTTTTCACCACCCTATGAGAAAGCTCCACGTGGCAGCTTCGCATTGGGGCTTGAGATGCTTTATGAAGGCTGGGAGAGGCATCCGGGGGAGAGAAGAAGAAATATCAAGGGCCTGAATAAACTGCTGAAAGAAGATTCCTGAGTAGCGTCTTCCTTGCGGGCAAGGGGTCACGACAAGTGGTGCCAAAACCCGGGAACCAGAACTTTCAGCAGTCAGGGGTGGTGCACCGGTTAGTCCCAGGTAAGTGGGATCCACGACCAAAGCGGGGTTAGTCCCAATAAGTGGGATCCACGATCAAAGCGGGGTTGGTCCCAGGTAAGTGGGATCCGCGACCAAAGCGGGGCAGCTCCTATGTAAAGAAAGAGAGAGCATTACATTTTATTGCAGCTGCACTGTGTACTTTCACTTCTACTTTCGCTTTTGTTTTCTGTGTTTCTTTTGTTGTGTCATTTCGCTTTTGTTTTTTGTGCTTCTTTTGTTGTTGTGTCATGGGTGCCGCATCTTCAAGTCCGCTTCTCCTGGCCCTAGATGGCCTGTTACGTTCCAAGGGCCTGGAAGTGAAACATAGTACTTTACAGAGATTTTTACAGAAGATAGATATCGCTGCACTGTGGTTTGCATTTTCGGGCAGCCTTACTGTACCTAGTTGGGATAAATTAGGCAAAGATCTTGACTTTGCTTCTGAGCAGGGCATATTAGAGGGTGGGGTGATACCCCTTTGGAAAATCGTCCGTAGTTGCCTTACAGATGGCAGATGTCAGGAAGCACTTACTAAAGGACAGGAAGTTCTGGAACAATTACATGAGGAGAAATCGGAGACGGCAGAAAGTGAGGTGCCTCAGGAGGATGGGAGTGTGCGGAGCGTGAAACAGGGGAGGAGACGATTGTATCCAGATCTCAGTACGCTGCGCACACCCCCATGTGAAAGTGGGTCAGAGGAAGAGGAGGATGAGGAGGAAGAGCTCGGGAGGCTGTCTCATCAGCTAGAGAGTTTAGCTATAGGAGAAGGGAACAGAAATAAACAGGGGCTCAAGAAAAGCGATCCCCCGGATCCACCGCCGTATGGTGGGGGTGTTTTGGGGAGAGCTTTCCATGCCCAAACATGGAGGGCTGTTAAAGCTGAGATGGGTCTTGCTTATCCAGTTTTTCAGGATGACAATAGGGGAAGATTCCATGAACCCTTAGATTTTAAAATTGTGAAGACCCTGGAGGAGTCTGTGCGCACTTATGGGGTGGATGCCGCCTTCACACTAACTCAGGTGGAGGGACTTACTAGATTTTGCATGACTCCCTCAGATTGTGCTAGTCTAGTCCACGCTTGTGTTTCCCCAGGGAAATATTAGGAGTCCAAAGTTGGCTCTTTAATGTTTCTGGCAGTACCCAAAACTCGGAGCGAGGTAGGAGACTTAAAATTACTTCACATAATTCACAATTATCTAATGCTACATTACCCTCCGCAGCAGTCTGTCTCCAATCTCCGTTCCTGTTTCTTTTGGCTAATGATACATCACAGGGGATGCTTAATTGTTCTAATATTACCTGTTATTTGTCTGAGTGTTGGAATGGCTCCTGGACTACGGCAGTAGTTATGAAAATTCCAACTTTTGTCCCGATCCCGGTTACTGTGGATCCAGAATCCTTTCCTATTGTTGAACTGATTAGAGCCCGTAGAGATTTTGGAATTACGGCAGCTATAGTGACAGCTGTGGCAGTGTCTGCTGCTGCAGCAGTTACAGCTGGAGTAGCCATGGCCAGCCAGGTACAAACTGCTGCCACTATTAATCAGGTTATTCAACAAACATCCACCATACTTGAATCTCAAAATAGAATTAATCAACATATTTTATCTGGGATTCTGGCTGCTAAGCAAAGGATAGATCTGCTTCAAGCTCAAGTTGAGGAATTGTCTGATCTAGTACATTTGGGTTGTATTGATCAACGTGCACATTTATGTATAACCTCTGTCAGATTTTATGATTCCAGAAATGCCTCCCGCATCATCGGGGAATATTTATCCAGAACCTGGTCCATGGAAGCAGAAAACTTGATCCAGTCTCAACTAACTCAGATTGCTGTTCTGAATAGCACCCGTGTCAAACCAGTGACTTTGGGTCAATTCACCATTTGGCTATCCTCTGCCTTTTCCTTTTTTAAGGAATGGGTGGGAGTGGGCATTTTTGGTGCAATGTGTTGCTTCGGTATGTTCCTCTGTTTGTGGTTTCTCTGTCACCTTAAGGCCCGCAGTGCTCACGATAAGGCTATGATCATATAAGCTCTTGCAGCTTTAGAAAATGGCAACTCACCTCAAGTCTGGCTTGCGCATCTTAAACAGTAAACCTTTGACATGGTCGTTACTCCCCAAGTTATTATAACATTGCACTGGGATTGACATGACTTTCCTTGTTATTCTCTTAGTGTTGGAAAGCCCTTGCACTCTGCCGGTCTTACTGCCATTGCACGCAGATGGGTTTCCACACTAGTGCTTTTCTATCACCTTAAAGTCCGTGCCTTTCTTTCAGGGTGCTGTCAACTTGTTTGTAATTATAAACAGCCACAGTTCAGCCTCAGCTATCCCCCTTCGTCCACCATCATCACGATACAGGATGCGAGGCAAGGCACTGCACTTGAGTGATCCTTGACGTGGACCTCAAGGAGAGCATGTCCTATTGCATGCTGGTTAGACGCATCCATGTCCCGCCCCACGAAAAAAGGCGTCGGCTGATATGGCCTCAGATCTGGGGAAGGGCCCTCCTTAGGACTGAGCCATACTATGCAGCCACTTCTGCACAGTGGGATAGGACCTATACTCTCGCCTGTATTGTTTTAAGAAAACAGAAAGGGGGAACTCTGGTGAGCCACTTCTGCCGTTTCTGCAGACTATGGTCGCCATTACAAGATGGCGCTGGCTCCGCTGTGGTCTGTGACAAACACCTCCTTATTTGGGAGAGTTGGCGCATGGTTTTTCACCACCCTATGAGAAAGCTCCACGTGGCAGCTTTGCATTGGGGCTTGAGATGCTTTATTAAGGCTGGGAGGGGCATCCAGGGGAGAGAAGAAGAAATATCAAGGGCCTGAATAAACTGCTGAAAGAAGATTCCTGAGTTGTGTCTTCCTTGTGGGCAAGGGGTCATGACACCTAACACTATCTTTACCCTAATCCTAACTCTAATGCTAATTTGAGCCCTAACATTAAACCTTAACCTATCCAAAACACTAATTGCGACTCTTACCCTATGAGTACCCTGAGCTCTAAACCTGACCCTAACCATAAACCTAAACCTTAATCTAGACATAGCCAAAAACCTAAAACTAAAACTATTTTTAACCTTAACATTAGACCTGAAATTAGTTATAGCCGTAATCCTAGCCCTAAACCTAGGCTTAATCCTAACCAGAACCATAACCAGAGCCCTAACCCTAATTCTATTCTTTGCCCTAGCCCTAAATCTACCTTCAATCTCATCCTATACCCAAAAACTAACCATAACCCTAAACCTAACTGTAACCCTCACTGTAAATCTAGGTCTATCACAAAGCCTAGTGTTAATCCTAGCCTTTATTTAATCCTATCCTAACTCTAAACCTAGCCATAAGACTAACTCTAACTCTTTCCCTAGCCCTAGCCCTAGTTCTATCCTTAGCCTTAATCCTAACCATAGATCTAAGCATAAGTCTAAATCTAAATCTAACTCTAATTGTAACTGTAACAATAAGCCTAAACCAAACGCTAACACTATCCCTAACCATATCACTAATCCTAAAACTTGCCCTATCCCTAGCCCTAGCCATAAACCAAAACCAAGCCACAGCCCTAATCCTAACCCTTAACCTAAATAAAACCCTAACCCTACAACTAACACTAAAACTAACTCTAAAAATAACCTTGACCCTGACATTGACCATAACACTAATTCTAGCTCTAAACACCACCCTAACCTTAGATTAACCCTAACATTATATCTAGCCTTAACCTAATCCTAAAACTAGCCTTAATCATAACCCTAGTTGGTACTTTAGTCATTGTCCTAACCGTAGCCCTAACCCTAACACAAATTCTACAACTAATCCAAGCTCTAACCCTAGCTTTAACCATAATACTAGTCCTAACCCTAACCCTAACACTATCCCTAAACCTAACTCTAAACCTATTCCTTACACTAAGCCAAAACCTAACCCAAATGCTAACCCTAGTTCTAATCCTAATCTTAGCATAACTTAAATTCTAACCATATTACTAGTCTTAAACCTACCCCTCATTCTACCTCTGAACCTGTCCCTCATCTGACCCTAACAGTAATCGTAGGTGTAAACCTGACCCTAATCCTAAACCAAATCCTAACACTAGACTACTGGTAACCCTATACCTATACCTAAGCCTAACACTAAACCTAGATCAAAGGTAATCCTAAATATCACTATAACTCTAGCCCTAAACCTAAACAAAAACCTAGCACTAGCCCTAACATTAACCCGTAACATAAACTGAACACTTACCCTAACCCTAGACATAAACCTAGTGCTAATTCTGGATCTAACCCTAACCCTAACCCTATCCCCCAAACTGACCCTGATTCTAACACTGAACCTAGCTTTAAACCTGACACTAACCCAAAACCTAGACCTAACACTAGACCTAGTGATAACCCTAACCCTAAAACTAGCCCTAAACATAACCGTAGCTGTTACATTGCCCGTAGTCAGAACCCTAGCCCTAACCTAAAGCAAAACCTAGCCCTAATCCTAGGCCTAAACTTAGCTCTAAGCTTAACACTCAGCATAACCCTAGCCCTAAACCCAGCCCTAACCTAAGGCTCACCTTAGACCTAACCCTAGCTCAAAGCCTAACCTTTACACTAAACATAACCCTAGCTCTATCCTAAACCTTAACCCTAACCCTAGCCCTAATCCAAACTTTAAACCTAGCCTGAACGTTAGCTCCAACCACATCCATTACCCTAACCCTAACCCTAATTAAGACCCTATCCATAACACTAAACCTAACTCTAACCATAAATGTAAATCTAGACCTAAACCTAAACCTAACCCTCACCCCAGCTCTAACCCTAGCTCAAACCCTAACCCTTATCATAACCTAACTATAAACCTAGCCCTAAACCTAACACTTAACCCTGAAACTTACTCTAAAATACACCCTATCCCTATCCCTAAACCTAGCCCTAATCCTACAATTAATCCAAACCATAACAGAGCCCTAACCCTAGCACTAAACCTATCCATTACACTAAACATAACCCTAACCCTAATGCTAACCCTAACCTGATCACTAAACCTAAGCCATCCGCTACCCTAACCCTTAATTAAAACCTAAACTAATCCCTATCCACTACCCTAACCCTAAACCTAATTCTAATGCTAATTCTAGCCCTAACCCTAAACTTTTGCTAAACCAAATGCTAACCCTGACTCTGACTCTGACCTTAATAATAACTCTAGCCATAAAGCTGAGCTTTAAGTAAACCTAACTCTTACACTACACCTAGCCATAACCTAACCCTAAAACTATCCTTAACATTAACCCTAGACCTGATATTAGCCTTACACTGGGTCCTAGCCATAACCCTAACAGAAACCCTAGCCCTTAACCTAGCTCTAAACCTAGCCTTAATCCTAAACTAAACCATAACCCTAGGCCTAATCCGAATTCTAAACCTCACCCTAGCCCTAAAGCTAGCTATAGCCCCACCCATTTCCCTAAACTTAACCTTAACACCAATGCTAACCCTAACTCTAGCCCAACCCCTTGTTATAACCCCAACACTAACTCTAGCCTTAATACTAATCCTAATTTAGCCCTAACCCTAAAAATAACCCTAGCCCTAATCCTAGCCCTAATTTAGCCCTAAACCTAACCCTAACTCTAGCCCAAATCCTAGCCGTAATTTAGCCTAACCCTAACACCAACCATAGCCCAAATCCTAGCCATAATTTAGCCATAACCCTAGCCCTAACCCTAGCCTTAATCCTAGCCCTAACCCTAACCATATCCCTAACCCTAACCCTAAGTCTACTACTATGACTAACTCTAATTCTCACCCTCGCCATATCCCTAGTTCTAATCATATTCGTTACCATAACCCTAACCCTCACCCTAACCCTAGCCCTAGCCCTAACCCTAATCCTAGATCTAACACTAACTCTAAATCTAACCCTAACTCTAAGCCTAAACCACAATCTAATATTAGCCCTAACCCTGATGCTAATCCATAATCTATTAGCAACCTTAGTCCTAGCCCTAAAACAAAACAAACCTATATCCCTAACCCTTAATCTAAACCAATCCCTAACCATACACCTAGTACTAACTTTAGAATTAATTCGGAGTTCTAACCCTAGCCCTAAAACTAAACCTGATGCTGACACTGACCCTAACAATAACCCTTGCTCTAAACATCACCCTAACCTTAACCTAATCATAACAATAGACCTAGCCCTAACACTAACCCTAAAACTAGACCTAATTGTAACATTAGTTTATACATTAGCCATAGCCCTAAACATAGCACTAACCAAACCCCAAACCAAGCCCTAATCCGAGTCTTAACCCTTGCTTTAACCCTAACCCTAAACCTAAACCTAACCCAATACCTAGCCCTAAACCTTATCCTAACACTAGTCAGAATTCTAACCATAACCCTAGACCTATTACTAGCTTTAACCCTATCCATTACCCTAACCATAACCATAACTCTAATGATAACCCTAGGCCTAACCCTAAACTTATCCCAAACCCTAACCTATTTCATTAACCTATTCTAACCTGAACCCTAAAACCAATCCTATCATTACCCTAACCCTAACCCTAATGCTAATTTGAGCTCTAACCCTAAACCTTAACCTAACCCAAACCCTAACTCTGACCTTTCCTGGGATAATATACCTACTTCTAACCTTGACCCTACCTCTAAACCTAACCTTTATACTACACCTAGCCATAAAGTTAACCCTAAACCTATTCCTAACCATAATCCTAGACCTGACATTAGCCCTAGCCGGAATTCTAGCCCTAAACTTAACACAAACCAAACCCATATCTCTAACCCTAAGCCTAGCCCTAATTCTATCCATAACCCTAGCCCTAAATTTAGCTCTAACTCTATCAATTACCCTAAACATAACCCTAATTATAATGCTAACCCTAGGCCTAAATCTAAACCTATGCGTAACTGTAACCCTATCCATTATGCTAAATCTAACCTGAACCCTAAACCCAACCCTATCATTACCCTAACCAAAACCCTAACACTAATTCGAGCCCTAACCCTAAATCCTAACCTGAATAAAACCCTAAACCTGACCCTGACTCTAATAATACCCCTAGCTTTATATTTGATCCTTACCCTAAATGTAACACTTACACTAAACATAGCCATAAACCTAACCCTAAAACTATCCCTAACCGTAACCCTATGCCCGACATTCACCCTAACACTAATCCTAGCCCTAAACAAAACACACACCCTAGCCCTCATCCTAGCCCTAAACCTAGCCTTAATGAAACCCCAGCCCTAACCCTAATTCTAATCTTCACCCTAGCCTTATCCCTAGCTCCAACCCCATCTCTTACACTAAACCTTACCCTAAGCTTAAAACTAACCCTAGGCCTAAACATAACCATAAACCTAGCCCTATTATTAGCCCTAATTAAGCCCTATACTTAACCAAACACTAAGCTTAGCTGTAAAACTAACTCTCACTCTCATCCTAACCCTATTCCTAGTTCAAACCCTATCCCTTACCATAACCCTAATCCTAGAAATAAACCAAGACCTAACAGTAGCCCTATCCTTAGCCCTAGAACTAACCCTAGATTTAATTCTAAATCTAAATCTAACTTTAACCCTAAGCCTAAACCTAAACCTAACACTAATACTAAACCATAAAACCTAATGCTAAACCTAATGCTAAGCCTAAAACTATCCCTAACCATATCCCTAGCCCTAAAACAAAACCGAGCCATGGCCCTAACTTTAAAACTTAACCTAAACCAAATCCTAACCCTACACCTAGCCCTAACCCTAGCCCTAATTTGAGTCCAAACCCTAAACCTAAAACTACTCTGACCTTGAATATGACCCTAACACTAACCCTAGCTTTAAACATCACCCTATTATTATATCTATCCCTACCACTATACCTAGTCCTAACCCTAATCCTATAACTAGCCCAAATTGTAACCCTAGTCCATATATTGGCCATAACTCTAATATTAGCCCTAACTCTAACCAAAACCTAGCCTTAAAACAAGACCTAACCCTAGCTTTAACCCTAAACCTAAACCTAACACTAGCCCTAATCCTAACCCTAAACATAGCCATAACCCTAGATCTAATCCTATCCCTTACCCTAAGCTAACACTAACCCTAATGCTAACCCTAGGCCTAACCCTAATCCTTAGCCTAACCCAAACCCTCACCCTATTACTAGTCATAACTGTAGCCCTCATTCTAGCTCTAACCATAAACCAAACCCTAAACCTAACCCTGACACTTATTCTGACCCTAATGCTAACCATAGGTCTAAACCTGACCCTAACCATAAACCAAACATGAACACTAGCACTAACAATAAAGCTATACCTAAACCTAACCATAAAACTAGCCCTAGACCTAAACCTAATCCTAAATCTAGCAATATCTCTATCCCTAGACATAAACAAAAACCTAGTTCTAACCCTAATGATAAAACTTAACCTAACACAAACACTAACATTACCCCTAGACCAAACTCTAGTCATAATTAAGGGTTTAACCCTAACCCTAATTATAACCCGAACACAGACCCTGACCCTAACACTAACCCTAGCTCTAAACATCATGCTAATGCTAACGCTAACCCTAACACTTGACATAGCCATAACACTTACCCAAAAATAGCCCTAATCATAACCCTGGTTCATACATTAATTGTAGGCCTAACACTAGCCCTAACCTCAAAACCTGGCCCTAATTTGAGCACTAACCCTAGTTTTAACCCTAACCCTAAAACTAGCCCTAACCCATACCCTAACCCTAACTCTAACCCTAGCTATTACCCTATCCATTACCTTAAGCTAAACATTAAACCTAGTAATAATCCTAGTCCTAACACTAATCCATAGCCTAACCCAAACCCTAACCCTATTACTAGTCCTAACCCTAACCTTCATTCTAGCTCTAACCCTAACCCAAACCCAAAACCTAACCTGACACTTATTCTGACCCTAACACTAACTGTAGTTCTAAACCTGACCCTATCCTGAAACCAAACCCTAACATTAGCCCTACCAGTAATCCTATACTTAAGCCCAAACCTAACACTAGCCCTAGACTTAAACCTCATCCTAAGTCTAGCCATGTCTCTAGCCTTTAATCTGAACAGCAACCTAGCCCTAGCCCTAACAATAATGCTTAACCAAACCCAAACACTAACCGTATCCCTAGACCTAAACCTAGTCCTGATTCTGGCACTAACCCCAACACTAACTCTAACCTGAACACTGGCCCTGACTCTAACATAATCCTAGCTCCAAAGCTCACCATAACACAAAATCTAACCCTAACACTAGACCTAGCCATAACCCTAACCCTAAACTAGCCATAATCATAACTCTAGCTCTTACATTACACATGGCCCTAACCCTAGGCCTAAACTAACACAAAACCTATCCCTAATCCTAAGCATGAACATAGCACTAAATGTAACCATAAACCTAACCCTAGCCCTAACCTTAACCCTAAGCCTCTCTTTAGATCTAACCCTAGCTCAAAGCCTAACCTTTACCCTTAACATAACCCTAGCCCTATCAAAAACCCTAACCTAACACTAGCCCTAATCCTAACCATAACCCTAGCCCTAAACCTAGCTCTAATTCTATCCATTACCCTAACCATAATCCTAATCCTAATGATAATTCTAAGCTTAACCCTAACCCTATCACAATCCCTAAACCTATCCATTACCCTAAAACTAATCTGAACCCAAATCCTAAGCCTATCCATTACCCTAACCCTATCTCTAACCCTAATGCTAATTCGAGCCCTAAACCTAAACCTTAACCTAAACAAAACCTTAAGCCATACATTGACCCTAATAACACACATAGTTGTAAACTTGACCCTTACCCTAAATTGAACCCTTACACTGGACCAAACCGTAAACATAACCTGAAACCTAACCATAACCATAGCCCTAGACCTGACATTAGCCCAAGCCCTAATCCTACCCCTAAACCTAACACGAACACTAGCTCTCATTCTAGCCCAAAACCTAGCCTTAATCATAACCCTAACTCTAATTCTAACACTTTCTCTAGCCCTAAACCTAGTTATAACCCAATCGCTTACCCAAAGATTAACCCTAACACTAACCCTAGCCCTAATCCTATATCTAACGCTAACCCTAGCTTTAAGACTAACTATAACTCTCGTCCAAGTCCTAGCCCTAATTCTAACCCTATCACTTACCATAACCTTATTTCTAGCCATAGTCTAGAATAACCGTAGACCTAACCTTACACGTTGTCCTAACCCTAGATCTAAACCTAACTATAAATCTAACCCTATTTCTACAACTAAACCTAACCCTAACACTAGCCCTAACCCTAATGCTAATCCTAAAACTAGCCCTAACCATAGGCTTAGCCCTAAAATAAAACTGAGCCATAACACTAACCCTAAACTTTCACCTAAACCAAACCCTAACCTTATATTTAGCTCTAGGCCTAGCCCTAATTCAAGTCCTAATCTTAACCTTAAAACTACCCCAGAACCTGTCTGTATAATTAACACTAAACCTACCTCTAAACATCACACAAAACATGAACCTTACCCTAACACTAGACCTAGACCTAACCCTAATTCTAAAACTAGTTCTAATCATAACCCTAGATTATACATTAGCAATAACCCTAAACCTAATGCTAGTCAAAACCTAGCCCAAATCTGATACCTAACCTTAGGTTTCATACTAAACCTAACCCTAACACTAGCCCTAACCCTAACCTGAAACCTAGCTCTAACCCTAGCTCTAAACTTATCCTTTACCCTAGCCAAACCCCAACCATAATGATAATCCTAGTCCTAAAACTAGTCCTTAGTCTAACCCAAACCCTAAACCTATTACTAGTCCTAAACCTAGCCCTCATTCTTGTTTTAACCATAACCCAAATCCTAACCCTAACTCTTACCCTTATTATGACGCTGAACCTAAACCAAACCCTAACACTAGCCCTACCCATAACCCTATATCTAAACCCAACCCTAACACTAGCCCTAGATTAAACCTAATCCTAAATCTAGCCCTATCTTTAACCAAGACCTAAACAAAAAACTAGCCCTAGCTCTAATGATAACCCTTAAACTAAGCCAAACACTAACCTTACCTCTAGACCTAACCAATCCTAATTCTGGTTCCAGCCCTAACCCTAAACTTAATCCAAACACAGACCCTGACACTAAAACTAAGCCTAGCTATAAAACTGACCCTAAGCAAAACCTAAACCTAACACTAGACATAGCCATAACTGAAAACATAACCCTTACATTACCATAGGAGTAAAAGTAGCTCTAAACCTAACACAAAACCTAGCCCTAATCCTAGGCCTAAATCTAGCCCAAAGTGTAACCCTAACCTTAACCTAAACTTATGCCTTACCCTAAGTCTAACCCTCACACTAACCCTATCCCTTGCCTTAGACCTAACCCTAGATAAAACCCCAAACTGAATCCTAAACATAACCCTAGTCCTATCCTTAAAACTAATCCTAATCTTAGCTCTAATCATAACGTTAATTAGCCCTAATACTATCTCTAAAATAATGCATTACCCTAACCCGAACCTTAACCCTAATGATAACCCTAGCTCTAATCCTAATTGTAAACCTAATCCTAGACCTAACCCTAAACCTAACACACATCATAGCCTTAACCCTAGATAAAACCCTAACCCTTACTCTAACACTAACCCTAGCCCAAACCCTAACACTAACCATAAACCTAAAACTACCCCTAACACTAACCTGACATCTATCCGTATCCATTACCTTAAATTTAATATTAATCTTAGCCCTAACCCTAACACTAACCCTAAACATAAAACTACACCTAACCCTAACCTGACATCTAACCCTATCCATTAACCTAACTCTAAAGATAACCTTAGCCCTAACCCTAACACTAATCCTAACCTTAACTGTAAATCTAACCCTAGAAATAATCCTAAACCCCACACTAGCACTAACCCTAGCTCAAAACCTAACCTGTACCCTAAACCTAACCCAAACCATAACCCTAGCCCTAGCACTAACCCTAACCCTAAGTCTAGCCCTAATCCTATCAAAAACCCTAGCCCTATCCATAGATCTAATGCTATTCATTACCCTAAAAAAACCCTATTCCAATGCTAACCCTAGGCCTAATCCTAACCCTATCACTAACCCTAAACCTACCAAGTACCCTAAACTTAACCTGAATTCTAAACCTAAACCTATCCATTAACCTAACCCTAATGCTAACCCTAAGTCTAACTTGAGCCCTAACCCTAATAATTAACCTAACACAAACCCAAAAACCTGACGCTGACTCTAAAAATATGCCATACCCTAAACCTAACAATAGATCTAGCCATGAACTTAACCCTATAACTATCCCTACCGTAACCCTAAACCTGACATTATCCCTATCCCTAAAACTTGCCCCAACCCTAAAACCAACCATAGTCCTCATCCTAACCCCAAATCTAGCCTTAATCCTAACACAAACCTAACCCTAGGCCTAAACCTAATTCTAATCATCGCCCTAGCCCTAAACCCAGCTATAAGCCCATCCCTTCCCCTAAACCTAACCCTAAAGCTAATCCTAAACATAGCCGTACCCCTAGGCCTAACACTAACACCAATCCTAGACATATTTCTAGCCATAATTTAGCCCTAAACTAAACCCTAACCCTACCCTTAAGACTAACTCTAACTATCACCCTAGCTCTATTCCTATCCCTTACTGTAACCCAAACACTAGACCTAACCTTAGCCCTAACCCTAGCTATAGCCCTAACCTTAGAATTAACAATAACTCTAAATGTACCCCTAAACCTAAACTCATCCTATCACTAACAATAACACTAATATTAATAGTAAAACTATCCTTAACTTTAGCCTTAGCCCTAAAACATAATGAGCCATATCACTAACCCTAACCCTAACCTGAAACAAATCCTAACCCTACATCTATCCCTAAGCCTACCGCTAATTCGAATCCTATCCCCCACCATAAAAGTAACCCTGACCCTGACTCTGAACCTAACACTAAACCCAGCTCAAAATATCACCCTGAACTTAAACCTAACCATAAAACTAGACTTAGCCCTAACTGTAACCCTAAAATTAGCCCTAATAATAACCCTAGTTCTTAAATTAGCTGTATTCCTAACACAAGCCCTAATGTAACCCAAAACCTAGCCCTAATGCAAGCCCCAACTCTAGCTTTAACCCTAACACTAAACCTAAACCAAATCCTAACCCTTACCCTAAATCTAACCCTAAATTTAATCCTTGCACTAACCCTAAACCTAACACTAACCCTAACCCTAACACTAACCATAACCCTAGCTCTAACCCTAGCTCTAACCCTATCCATTACCCTAACCCTAACCCTAATCCTAACCCTAATGCTAACCCTTGGCCCACCCCTAACACATTTGCTAACCCTAACCTATCCATTAACCTAAACCTAACCAAACACTAAACCTAGATGTAACACTAATCCCAAAACTAGACCTAATTGTAACACTAGTTCTTACATTAACCATAGCCCTAAATTATCACAAAACCTAGCCTAGCTCTAATCAAAGCTCTAACCCTAGCTTTAACCCTAACCCTAAACTTAACCCTAGCCCTTACCCTAACCCTAACCCTAACCCTAACATTAGTGCTAAACCTATCCCTTACCCTAAGGCAAATTCTAACCCTAAAGCTACTCTAGTCCTAAACCTAATTCTTAGCTTAACCTAAAAACTAACTCTATTACTAGCCCTAACCCTAAACCTCAATTTAGCTCTCTCACTATCCCAAACCCTAATCCTAACCCTGACCCTTCTTCTGACCCTAACACTAACCATAGGTTTAAACCTGACCCTAAACCTAAACCGACCCCTAACATTGGCACAACCTGTAACCCTGTACCTAAACTTAACCCTAATACTAGACCTGGACTTACACTTACTTCTTCATCTAGTGATAACTCTAGGCCTAGCCCTAAACAAAAACTTAGTCCTAGCCCCAATAATAACCATTAACCTAACCAAAACACTAACCTTAACCCTAGACCAAACCCTAGTCCTAATGCTGGTCCTAACAATAAACTTAACCCTCACCCAAACACTGACCCTTACCCTAACACAAACCCTAGCTCTAAACTTTATCCTAACAAAAAACATAACCATAAAACTATACCTAACCATATCACTAACCTGAAACTAGCCATCATCATAGGCCAAAACATACCTCTAACTCTATCCATTACCATAACCCTGAACCTAACCCTAATGCTAACCCTAGCCCTAACCCTCTCACTGACTGTAACCCTAAACCTCATCATAGTCCAAACACTAGCTCAATCCCTAACCCTTAAACTTAACCTATCCCTAACACTAACCTATGGCATAAACCTAAACCTAACCTTAACTCTAGTCCTAATCCTAACCTTAACCTTATCCCTAGCCCTAGTTCTAAAGCTACATATTACCCTAACTCTAACACTAAACTTAATGATAACCCTACCCCTAACCCTAGCTCTAACCCTACCCATTTACCTAAACCTAACCCTGATGATAACCCTAGCCTTTACCCTAAATCTACCCCAATCCTTAACCATAAACCAAACCCTTGCCATAGAGCTAACCCTTGCTCAAACCCTAACCATTACTCTACACCTAACCCTAAACCTATCCCTAACCCTAACCTTAAACCAAAACCTAACCGTAACCCTAAAACAATATCAAATCCTATCCAATACCCTAAAACTAATGATAACACTAGCCCTAACCTTCACACTATTCCTGACCCTAACTGTAACTATAACCTAGACCTAATCCTACACTAACTCTTTCCTTCATGCTAACCATAGCTAAAACTCTAAACCATACCCTAAACCTAAACCTAAACCTAACCCTAGGCCTAACCCCAACTCTAGCCCTAATACTAACCATAACACTAGCCCTAACTCTATTCATTACCCTAAGCACAACCAAAACCCTAAGGCTAACCCTAGGCCTAACCTAAACCTTTTGCTAACTCTAACCCTATCAATTACCCTACAACTAACATGAGCCCTAAACCTAAACCTATCATTACTCTAACCAATTCCTAATGCAAATTCAAGCTCTAAACCTAAAACCTAACCTAAACCAGAACCAAAATCTAATTCTAACCCCTAGCTCTAAACCTGATCCTTACCCTAAACCAAATTCTTACACTAGACCTAGCCATAAATCTAAACCTCAATCTATCCCTAACGTAAGTCTAGACCTGACAGTAGCCCTAGCCCTAATTCTTGCCATAACCCTAAAACAAACCCAAGCCCTCATCCTAGCCCTAAACCTATCCTTATTACTAAACCTAACCATAACCCTAGCCCTAACCAACATTCTAACCTTCAACATAGCCCTAAAACTAGCTCTAACCCCATCCCATCAACCTAACACTATCCCTAAACCTAAACCTAAGCCTAAATCAAGGCATACCCCTAACAAAAATGCTAGACATAATCCTAGCCATAATTTAGCCCTAAACCTAACCTAACCCTAGCCCTAAGACTAGCTCAACTCTTGCCCTAGTACTATTCCTACTTCTAACCCTATCCCTTACCATAATCCTATCACTTGCCTTTACATTAGCCCTAATCCTAGCCCTATCCCTAATCCTATATCTAACCCTAGCTCTAAATTTAACCCTAACCCTAAGTTAAACCTCTCTCTAACACAAGCAGTAACACTAATGCTAATCCTAAAACTAGCCCTAACCTACCCCTAGCCCTACAAAACAACCAAGCCTTAGCCCTAACCCTAACCTTTAACATAAAACCAAACCCTAAGCCTACACCTAGCCCTAAACGTAGCTCTAATTTGAGTCCTATCCCTAACTCTAAAAGAAACCCTGATCCTGACTCTGACCCTAACACTAACCCTAGCTCTAAACATCACTCAAAACCTAGACGTAACCGTAACCCTAGACATAACCCTAATCCTAACCCTAAGACTTGTTCTAATCATAACTCTGGTTCTTACATTAGCTGTAGCCCTAAACCTAGCCCTAACCTAACCCAAAACATATCCCTAATAAGAGCCCTAACACTACCTTTAACCCTAATCATAACCCTAATTCTAGCCCTAAACCTAACCCTAAACCAACCATAACCCTAACCCTTGCCATAACCCAAAACATAACCCTAACCCTAGCCTTAATCCTAACCATAAACCTATCCCTATACCCAGCTGTAACCCGATCCATTACCCTAATCCTCATCCTAACCCTAATGCTAAACCTAGGATAACCTTAAATCTGTTCCTAACCCTAAACCTATACATTAGCCTAAACCTACTCTGAACCCTAAACCTAACCATATCCATCAACCTAATCCTAACCCTAATAATAATAACACTAAAACTATCTCAAACCATTAACTTGACCTGACATTAGCGCTAGCCCTAATGAAGCCCTAACTCTAAAACAAACTGTAGACATAATCCTAGCCCTAATTTTAGTCTTAACCCTAAACCTAACCCTAACCATATACCTAACTCTAATTTTAACCCTGACCCTAGTTCTAAAGCTAGCTACAACATCATACCTAACCATACCATAACCAAAACCCTAGCCATAAACCTAGGCTCAGCCTTAATACTAACCCTAGCTCCAATCCTAGCCCTAATTAAACCCTAATTCTAACCCTAAATCTAACACTAAGACTAACTCTAACTCTTGCCCTAGTCCTATCACTAGTTCTAACCCTATCCCTTATGATAACTCAAGCCCTAGCCCTAACCCTAGCCCTAACCTTCACTGTTGCCACAAACCTAGATCTAACCCTAACTCTAAATCTAACCCTAACCCTAAGCCTAAACCACAACCAATCACTAGCTCTAAACTTAACACTAATTTGAAAACTATCCCTAAACCTGAGCCCTATCCCTCAAGCAAAACTGAGCCATAGCACTGAAGCTAAACCTTAACCTAATCCAAACCCTAACCCTATACCTAGCCCTAATCCTAATCCTAATTCGAGTGCTAACCCTAATCCTAGAACTAATACAATTGCTGACTCTGAACTTAACATTAACCCCAGCTCTACACATCACCCTATCCCTAATCTTAACACTAGATCTCACCCTAAACCTAACCCTAAACCTACCCTAGCCCTGACTGTAACCCTAACCCTTGCCTTAGCCCTAAACCTAGCTCAATCCTTAACCTTACACTTAACCTAACCCTAACACTAACCCAAGGCCTAACCCTTGGGAGGAAAGGTATTAGAAGGGAAGGGAAAAAGTCACTAAAGAGAATGAGAGTAAGCAGGTAGAATTCAAGGAAGGAAGAATAAGGAAATTTAAAAGAAATGAAAAGACAAAAGAAAAAAAATAGAAAAGAAAAAAAGAAAAAAAGAAAACAAAATATTCAAAAAATAATAATAAAAATTAAAAAAAATAAAAAAAAATATTTAAAAAAAAAATTAAAATAAAAAAATTAAATTAAAAAAAAACAAAAAACAAAAAAATAATAAATACAGTCTTAGAATTTGATTAACTTCTCTTCCAGTAGGTGGAGCTG
Organism: Marmota monax; assembly: GCF_021218885.2. Lineage (NCBI taxonomy): Eukaryota > Metazoa > Chordata > Mammalia > Rodentia > Sciuridae > Marmota > Marmota monax. The sequence continues at coordinate 142,642 of NW_026692220.1, forward strand.
TGCCCACAGGTCCAAGCTTCTTCTCTCAATATGCGGAAACCAATCACTGTGCAGCAGCTCCTCCTCCCCAACTGGGCAGGTCTCCAATCCTGAGTGCTTAGGGCCTTCTCTTGTGTCTATTCACTTCCCCACTTTTCCTCAAGCCAGGCCCCGCTCACTGGTGACACTCACCACAATACTGGCTAAACGCCAGGTCTGTTGCTCCCGGGAGCCCTATTTTCTTGAATGACTGGACACACTCTCCCTGTTTGCCATTCCCTCAGACCCTAAATTTGTGGAGCTTGGGGCTGAGAACCCTCAGCGAATTTTGCTTGCCCTCCGGTAGCCACGCCCCCGGTAGCTGGTGCAAGAGACCTCAGTTGTCAGCACTGTTGGGAGCAGTAGCTGGGGGTTCCGCGCCGCAGGTCCGGCACCACTCCTGATTCCCTCGGTCTGACTATCTCGCTCATGGGCGAGCTGGGAGGAGCCCTTACTGAGAGCTGGGAGAGGCCCTTAAGATTTCCCCCCTGTGTGGAGAGGGAGGGCTAGGGGGTTACACACCTGTCGCCGCTGGTTTGAATGAAGTTATCTCCTCCACCTCATTCTGGTGACGTCAGTTCTCTGCCATGGTGGTATCCTGCCGCAGTCTGGCTGGGCACAAAATCACGAGCCACCACACACCTTGTAGATTCAAACAGCAACTCTTTATTCCTGAACTCACACCGGCACTCTACACACGTTCTGGGGAAAATCCACGTTCTCCGCCCAATTCACGTTCTGGGTGAAATCCCAAATACTCTCTGAATCCCGCGAGAACTCAACGGGAACTCAAGGAGCAGGTGTGCCTGAGGCAGCAGGATACGCCCTATTCCCAGCAGGGTACACCTTAAACCTGGAACAGCCCTAAACCCGGATTGTCCTAAACCAGGAACACCCTAAAACCCGATCCGCCCTAACCCAGATCCACCCTGGTCCTTGAGCAAGGTCACCTTACATGCAATGTCACTGCAAATGACCTGGGTCATGCCATGCATTGTTCTTACTTAGCAATGGCCCTTAGCATCTCCCCCCTTCTGATTAATTAAACAACAAGCAATGTGGCTTAAGGACTGTGCCTGGTAGGTTGTCCAATTCAACATATGTTTCTTACCCATCATGGGAAAAACTGACCTCTAGGCGTCAGCCTCTGTCTTCGGTTGATACGACTGCAATTGGATCATACCCATCACTGACTACCGGTCCAGCGTACAGCCATACTTGTGGATAGGCCTATGCACCAGTGGGGGGGGTGAGGTTCTTGCCTCAACTCTGTTGCCTCCCAATTTTGGCCTTCATGCCAGTGGGGGGGCTGGGGTTCTTTGCCTCACCTCTGTTGGCCCCCAAATTTAGACCATCACTAGCAGAAGGGAGGAGGATACAGAAATGACACAACACCAAGCCAATTGATGGCTCCTTTGGAAAAATTGCATCACTGGTGACACCATCAGCAAAGATATGCCAGCACTACCACAATTCGCTGCACCAAACGATAGTTCACAATGTATACAACTGATACATAGTCCAGGCAAGTTCTGCAAGCAGTTCAAAGCATAGGAGTCTATCAATATGTCCATTTCCTCCCAAAGTAAATTGAGTCCTTGATTGAGCATTACTTGTTGAGTTATATTCATTGATGCATCAGTTTATACAGTTTACTGTGATAGCTATCATAGAAGCTGTACTGTGGTTTTATCTTTGTCTTCACTGGCACTGGGATGGAGATAGGAATTCTGGCAATGATGCTAAAGAGACATTATCCTGAACAGAATTATTAAAAATAATGAAAAGGAAAGGTGAAAGTAAACAAACAGATCTGTTAACCACCTTTAAAAACAATCCTTAACAGCTGTTTACCTAATTTAAATTAAACCATTTAAATCACGTGAATAAAAATAATAATAATTCAGATCCATTTTTTCATGAGCGCTCCTCATATAAGATCTATGGACATACGCACACACAGATATACAACACAAAACACATATGTACACACAAACCTACAACACATAAGACAATAGTAAAGGCCTTGTTGCTTTACCTAGGTGAAATCTCCATTGCAATGTTTAAAAACTCCACAGTCAAAAAATAAAACTGATCAGAAAAACATTAACCTAGGTTTATATGAGCTCAAAAAATAAAATAGAACTTTATGATGTGGGAAAAAGCAATAATAAAATAGATATTGAAAAAAAGCACCCTGGTTAATCAATGTCGCAGATGTAATAATAGCCAAGCTGGAGCCCGTGATATCAGCTGTTATGTATTTGAGCCAAATCATCTTCTTTTTGGTCTGTAGAAATCGCTTTAGTTAATCTCTCTGGAATCCAAATCGGCTGTTGTTCTCCCTGTGGAAACACACAAACAGACTCTCGACTAAAGACAATTACTGGGTCAGGACCTTTCCATTGTCCTGTTAGAATATCCTTCCAAAGTACCTTGGGCTTATGTACATTTTTTTGGACACATATGCCTTTCCACAGCACTAAGACCCAATGAATCCAAATTTAAAAAATTTAGAGTAAAAAGTGTTATTTTAAATTTATCTTTGGGCAATAAATACCCCCTCCCAATTCCCTCTTTTTGCTTTAATAAGTACATTTATTTTTTTTAATAAGTACATTTTAATAGTTTGATGAACTCTTTCAACTATGCCTTGTCCCTGTGGATTGTATGGGATTCCTGTTATATGAGTAATGCCAAATGATGAGCAAAATTGTTTAAAAGAGAAGAAGTATAACCAGGGGCATTATCTGTTTTTAACTGTTTTGGAACACCCACAGTGGCAAAATTTTGTAAGCAATGAGCTATACTATCTTTAATATTTTACTCCAGCATGAAGGGAGCCCATCAAAAATCCAGAAGAAGTATCAATTGTAACATGCAAATATTTTAATTTTCCAAATTCTGGCAAGTGTGTGACGTCCATCTGCCAAATATGGTTAGGTATCAGTCCTCTAGGATTGACTCCAAGATTAACTTGTGGTAAAAAGGTCACAAATTTGGACATTGTTTTATTATTTGTGTAGCTTGTTCCTCAATTATTTTCAATTGCTTTTGTAAAGTATTAGCATTGACATGGAACTTTTTATGAAAATTTGTAGCTTCTTCTATTGTAGAAAAAATATGTATAACATGTATAGTTTTATCTGCTTAATCATTGCCAAACTAAGGGCTCCAGGCAATCCTGTATGTGCCCTGATATGTCCTATAAAGAATGGATCTTTTCTGTCCCAGATTAGACTTTGTATAGTGGAAAGCAAAGAGAAAACAGTAGAGGAAGGGGAAATCCTACAATCATCTTCAAGGGATACTATAGTATTAACCATATACTGACTATCGGAAAATAAATTAAATACAGAATCTTTAAACATTCGAAAAGCTTGTAATACTGCATTAAATTCTACCTTTTGAGGTGATTGTTTGGGTACTAAAATGTAAAAGTCTGATCAGGTGTAACTATTGCTGCTGTACCATTATTTGACCCAGCAGTGAATATATTTGAAGCATTCATGATAGGTGTTTTTCTTGCCATTTTTTGAAAAACTACAGGATGTGATGACCAAAAAAAGACAATAAAGGATTAGATGGTAAGTGGTTATCAAATGAAACATTAGATTTGCACATGATTATTGCCCAAGAATTTAACTCATTAGCTAAATCCTCAATTTGATCTATAGTATATAGAGTAATAATTTTATTGGGAGAAATTCCAAACACTCCCATTGCTGCTTTTATTCCTTTGAGTATTAATTGTCCTACAGCCTCAGGATACCTAGTAAGAATAGTGTTAGGAGAAAAGATACATATATCCATAATAATGGATCTTCTTGCCAAAATACTCCTGTAGGAATATTTTTTTGTTGGTAGTACAATAAATAATAAAGGCAAACATATATAAATTCTATCCAAATGCATATTTTATTTTCCATATATGTTTAAATGATTTTTAATGACTTTCTGGCTTCAGGCATTAACATTCAGGTTAATTTGGGTCTGATGGACCTTTTAGGATATCAAATAAGGGTCCCAACTCTCCTGTTGGTATACCTAGATAAGGCCTTATCCAATTTATGTCTCCTAATAACTTTTGAAAGTCGTTAAGTGATTTGAGTTGATCTACTCCTATTTGAATTTATGGTGGACGGACCATGGTTGAGGATAATAGAACTCCTAAATAATTAATTGGAAAATTTAATTGTACTTTATCTATTGCTATCTCTAGATTATAATTTTTTAATAAGTTTGTAAGTGTGGCATAACATTCTAGCAATGTGTTTTTAGCTTTGTGTGCTAAGAATACATCATCCATATAGTGAAATATTTGTAGTTCAGGATTTTGATTTCTCAGTGGCTGGATTACTTTGTTAACATAAATTTTACACATAGTTTGGCTGTTAACCATCCCTTGAGGGAGTATTTCCATTCATATCTCTGATCAGGACCTTCATGATTCAGTGCAAGGACAGTAAATGCAAAATGTGGTCTATCCTCAGGATGTAGTGGAATTTAAAAAAAAAAAAAAATCTTTAATATTTATAGTTAAAACATACCAGGTTTTTGGCAAAGCAGACAATTAAGGAATCCCATATTGAGCAGGTCCCATAATAACAATCTCATTATTAATGGCTCTTAAATCTTGCAATAATCTCCATTTACCAGATTTCTTTTTGATGACAAAAATGGGAGGGAGTATTATGGGGAGATACAGAAGTTTGTATATGTACTTCCACTAATTGTTGTTTGACCAGGTCATGGGCTGCAAAAGATACAAATCTTTTCTTTAGTCAGGGGCCACTGAGGAACCCATACTAGTCTTTCTGATTTCCAAGTAATTTTTATTGTCTCAGTGACAACTTCTGAAAATCCAACCCATGTCTGTCTGTCCCTTGATCTATTTGTATTGGTGCTGCTATACCTTATTCTTGTTCTTCTAATCTTTTTCCTTTCCTAAAACCTTGCCTAGCCATAAGAGTGGGTGCATTTGGATTAATGTTATTTGTTAATATTAGTCCTAATTGATCTGGGACATCTCGTCCCCATAAATTTACGGGAAGATGATCCAATACATATGGCTGTATAGTTCCTTCACATCCTTCAGGATCCTTCCAATCTAATACCGTTGCACTTCTATGGGGATTAGTCTCCACTCCTAGGCCTCGAAGAGTTTGAATGGCTTGTTGTAATGGACAATGTTTTGGCCATTCTTGACAAGAGATGATGCTAATGTCTGCACCTGTAAACAGTAGCCCATTAAATTCATGTCCTTGAATATTTAGTTTTAGCTTGGGGTGAGAATCTAAATTTAAAGAAAGCATAGCCCAATTTACACCTGTGGAGCCTAATACCCTGGAACCTCTTTCTACAGTACGACTGGAAAATTTATCATGTAGGCTGGGTGTTATTAGTAACTGTGATATTCTATCTCCTGGTGAAATTACTGATATACCCTTTGGAGAACTGGCTATAATTTTTGTTTCACCTTCATAATCGGGATCAATTACCCCAGGACTTATCATAAATCCTTTTAGAATAGAAGAACTGTGACCCAATAATAAGCCTACTGTTCCTTTGGAAGAGGTCCTTTTACCCCTGTGGGAATGATTTGAACTCCCATCTCTGGAGTTAGTACTGTTCTGGCAGAGGCGCAGATGTCCAATCTTGTGCTTCCTCTGGTTTGTCTAGTGAGGGATTTAATGGGCAATGTGTCTTGGGCACTACACTGATGGGGTTGCTGGGTTCCTCCAGTGCTCCGTATATTTGTGGTCTTGGGCCCCAGAGCATTGGGCCCCCCTGTCCATTTTTTGACAATGGAGCCCAATGCCTTTCTCCATGATATCGTGGATAGACACCTGGCCCTTTTTTGTTTTTTTGATAATGGAGTACCATCTATGTTGGTTTGAGAATGGCATTCATTAGCCCAATGTCTCTCTCTATGGCATTGTGGGCAAATACCCGGTATTCTACTCCTTTGATACCTAGTTTTGTTAAACCCTCCTCCTATGGGACAATTCCTTTATAAAAGGTCCTGTTTGTTCACAATTATAGCATGTTTTTGGCCTGGCATCTAAAACCTGTTTTACTGCAACTGCCACGACTTGCCTTTGTTCATTAATGTCTCTACATAATTTTATATATGTGTTTAAATCTTCATGTTTCCATGGTCTAATGAATTCTCTGCACCAACAATTCACTTGCTCATAAGTCAGTTGTTTTATTAATGGCATTGCTTGTTCTGTATTCCCAAAAACTCTAGTAGCTGTTTGAATAAGTCTATCTACAAATTCAACGTAAGGTTCATTAGCTCCTTGTATTACCTTAGATAACTGACCTTGTAAACCTCCATGTCCTTGTGAAGTGTTCCATGCCCTACCCACATCTACAGCAATTTGTGAGTATACACCAGGATCATATGCAATTTTTTGCTGCTGATCCTCATAAGGTCCCTTTCCTAAAACATATCTAGATTTCTCTGAGGATAACCAGCTGCTGCATTTTGCCTAGCCATCTCCTTGCAAAATTCCTCATTTGTAACCTTCCATAACAGGTATTGTCCTCCATTTAGCACAACTTTACACATATTAGCCCAATCTGCTGGCGTCATGTTCAAGTTGATAATGGATTCAACCATGATTACGGTGAAGGTTGCTTGAGGAACATAGGTTGTTACATCCTCTTTTAGCTGCTTCACTGTTTTGAAATTTAAAGCATGGTCAATTTGCTGCCCTCCTGCCTGCTCAGATACAGGGCATGTAAATATTTCTGATCGTGTCTCAGGTTCCCTTCTATCTCCTGCAGTGGTTGGGGGCCTACCAGCATATGGAGGTGGCGTTGTTGGTTGGACACTTACGCCCTCTGGTGATAGAAAGGTGTTAGTAGCACTCTCCTGTTGTAACATTTCCCCTGATGGCTTTTTCTGCTCTAAACTTTCTTCCTCTGTCTGACTAGTTCGAGAGACCTTCTTTTTTACTAGAATTTTTTTTCTCTGTCTGACTAGCTTGAGATACCTTCTCTTTTACTTGAATTTTTCTACTATAACTATAATACAACCCAACAAGATAACGCCAATCAAAACTGAAACAGAGTGAAACAAATTTGGAACAACAAATAATCATTATAGCCTTTCTATCCTCCTGAAATGTCCATCCGTCCTTTATCCCTATCTGTTCCTCAGATGTGAGCGGTTTTTCTTCCATCCTACAAATCACTAGGGACAGGCAACTTAAAACAAAAGTGAATCAAAACAAAATAAGAATCTTAATATGGCTACCCATCCTCTTGCCTTGCCCTCAGGGGCGAGCAGTTTAACTTATCACTTACTCTTAGTCATTCCCCTTGCGGGCCACCAAGTGCCACAGTCTGGCTGGGCACAATTCAGGAGCCACTTGTCAAAAGAAACGAACTTTATTTTTAGAACACACACACCACACCACACAGCTCTTCAGGAATTCCCTCAGAGCTCAACTGCCACCACCAGCTTCCCACAAGCCTCTCAACCTCCCCCACTCCTCCTGCTCTTGAGGCCGATTTGCTGGTTTGCATGTGCAGAGCCAAAAAAAGTCCCCCAATGAGCAGCTCTGTGGTCTGAAAGTGCGGGGAAACAGCCCAATGAGCATCAACACAGAGAAGCCAATCAGTTGGCAGCTGGAAGTTTGCTGGCAGCTGCAAGTTTGCTGGGGCCTCTTCGGCTGTGGCTCTCAACAACTACACATGGCCCTAACACTAAGCATAAAATAACATAAAACCTAGCCCTAATCCTAGGCCTAAACATTTCCCTAAGTATAACCCTAAACTAATCATACCCCTATCCCTAGCCCTAACCTTTACCCTAAGCATAGCCTTAGCACTATCCCAAACCCTAACCTAACCCTAGCCATAATCCTAACTTTAACCATAGCCCTAACCATAGCTCTAATTCTATACACAACCCTAACCCTAGCCCTAATCCTAACCATAAGCCTAACCCTAAACCTAGCTCTAAACCTATCCATTACCCTAACCATAATTCTAACCCTAATTTCTAACTCTAGGCTTAACCCTAACACTATAAAAATCTCCAAAACTATGTATTACCCTAAAACTAACCCATACCCTAATCCTAAGCCTATTCATTACCCTAACCCTAAATTTAACTTTAACAATTATTAAAGCCCTAAACCTAAACCTTAACCTAAAGTGAACCATAAGCCATACCCTGACCTGAAAATAATATATCTAGCTATAAACTTGACCCCTACTCTAAATCTAACCCTTACAATATACCTAACCATTAACATAACCCTAAATTTATCCCTAACCGTAACCGTAGACTTACCTCTAGACACTTACTCTAACACAAACCCTAGCTCTAAAACTTATCCTAACTGGAAAACTAACCCTAACACTAGACAACCGCTAAATCCACCCATAACCATAACCCTAGCTCTTACATTACCCATACACCTAACACTAGCCCTAAACCTCACACACAACATAGCCCTCCTCCTAGCCCTAAACATAGACACCTAAGCATAACCCTAACCCTGCCTCTAGCACTAACCTTAAACCTAATACTGGCCCTAGCCCTAACCCTACTCAAACTTTAATTCTTACCCTAAACATAACAATAGCCCTAATGCTCAACCTAACCCTAAATCTAGCCCTAATCCTAACTGTAACCATAGCAAAAATTCTAGCACAAACTCTATCCATTACCTTTAACATAACCCTAACCCTAATGCTAACCCAAGCCACAACCCTAACTCTAACCCTAACCGTAGCCCTGACTCTAACTTTAACCCTCACCCTAGCCCTAACCCTAACTCAAACCCGAACACTTCTGCTAAACCTAACACTAACATTAACCCTAGGCCTATCTCTAAACCTAGCCAAAATCCTAAGTTTAACACAAGCCCTAACACTAGCACTAACCCTATCCTTTACCCTAAACATAAACCTAACTCAAATGCTAACCCTATGCCTAATACTAATCCTATCACTAACACTAACCCTATGTATTACTCTAAACCTAACCTGAACCCTAAACCTAACACTATCCATTACTTTAACCCTAACCCTAATGCTAATTTGAGCCCTAAACCTAAACCTTATTCTAAACCAAACCCTAAACCGGACTCTGACCATAATAATACACCTAGCTCTAAACCTGACCTTTACCCTAAACCTAACTTTCCACTAGACCTAGCCATAAACCTAAAATTAACACTATTCCTAAACATAACCCTAGACCTGACATGAGCCCAACTCTAATCCTAGCTCTTACCCTAACACAAACCCTAGCCCTCATCCTAGCCCTAAAACTCGCCTTAATACTAACCCAAACACTCACCTTATTCCTATAACTAATTTTAACCCTCGCCCTAGTCTAGTCATGAACATAGCCATAACCTCATCCCTTCCACTAAAACTAACCATAACCCTAACACTAACCCTAATTCTAGCCCTAACCACAGGCCTAACCCTAACACTAAACCTAGCACTAATCTAGCCCTAATTTAGCTCTAACCCCAAGCAAATCCCTAACTCTAGCCCAAAGAATAACTCTAACTCTCAAACTAGACCTTTTTGTATTTCTAAACCTGTCCATTACCATAAACCCAACACTAGCCCTAACCTTAGCCCTAACCCTAGGTCTAACCATATCTCTAAATTACGGTTATAAACTCTAAATCTAACCCTAACCTTAAACCTAAACCTCATCCTACCACTAGCTGAACACTATCACTAATCATAAAACTAACCCTAACTCTAGCCCTGGCCCTAATACAAAACTGTGTCTTTACCCTAACACTAAACCTAACCTAAACTAAACCCTAACTCTTCAACTAGCCATAACCCTAGCTCAAATTCGAGCCCTAGGACTAAAACTAATCCTTACCCTGACTTATATCCAAATACTAAACCTAGCTCTATATATCACCCTAACCATAAAGCAAATGCTAACACCATTCCTAGCCCAAACCCTAACCCTAAAACTAACCCTTATAATAACCCTAGTTCTTACGTTAGCCTTAGTTCTAACCCAGCTTTAACCCCCAAACAAATATAGCCCTAATATGAGCCCTAAAACTAGATTTAACCCTCCCTAGCTCTAAGCCTAGCTCTAACCCTATCCCTTATCCTAAGCCAAACCCAATCCATAATGCTAAACACTAGTCCTAATTGTAATCCTTAGCCTAAATCAAACACTAACCCTTTACTAGTCCAAACCCTAGCTCTCATTCTAGCACTAAACCTAACCCAAAACCTAACCCTAACCTTCACCCTTATTCTGACCATAACACTAACTATAGGTCTAAACCTGACCCTAGCCCTAAACTGAACCCTGAAACTAGCCCTACCAGTAAACTTTTACCTAACCCTAACCCTAACACTACCCCCAGACCTAAACCTAATCCTAAATCTACCAACAACTCCAGCCCTAGACCTAAACAAAAACTTAATCCTATACCTAACAATAACCCTAACCTAAACCAAACAATAACACTACCCCCAAACCTAACCCTAATCCTGAATCTGGCTTCCACCCTAACTCTAATCTGAACACTGACACTAACACTAACACTAAGCCTAGCTAAACCAAAATCTAAACTTAACATTAGAATTAGCCATAATCCTAATCCTAAAACTAGCCCTAATTAGATCCCTAGATCTCACATAACCTATAGCACTTATCCTAGACCTAAACCTAACACAAAACCTAGCCCTAATCCAAGGCCTAAACCTATCATAAGCATAACACTAAACATAAACCTAGACATAACCCTAAGCCTAACCCTCACCTTAGACATAACCATATCTCGAAGCCTAACTTTTGCCCTAAACATAAACCTGGCCTTATCCCTAAAAAACAACTCAAACCCTAGCCCTAACCCTAACACTAGCCCTAAACCTATACATTACCCTTATGATAACCCTATTCCTAATGATAACCCTAGGCATAACCCTAACCCTATCACAAACCCTAAAACTCTCTATCACCCTAAATCAACACTGAACCCTAAGCCTAACCCTATTCATTACCCTATTACTAACTTTAAGCTTAATGCTCATTTGAGCCCTATCCCTAAATCTTAACCTAATACAAACCATAACCCTGACCCTGACCCTGAACCTAAAAATACCCCTAGCTCTAAAACTAAACCTTACCATAAACTTATCACTTACACTAGACTAAGACATAGACCTAATCCTAAATCTACTCCTAACTGTAACACTAGACCTGACATTATCCCTATCCCTAATTCTAGACCTAACCCTAAAACAAACCCTAGCCCTCATCCTAGCCCTAAACCTAGCCTTAATCATAACCCTAACCCTAACCCTATCCCTAATCCTATTTCCAACCCTCATCTACATCTAAACGTAGCTATAACACATCCCTTACCCTAAACTTAACCCTAAACCTAGCCCTAATGCTAGGCCTAAGCTGAAAACTAACCCTAGTTCTAATCCTTGCCCTGATTTTGCCCTATCCCTAAAACTAACCATAACCCTAGCCCTAAGACTAACTCTAACTCTCACCCTAGCCTTATCCCTAGTTCTATCCCTATCATTTACCGTAACCCTAAACCTAGCCCTAACCCTTGCCCTGTCCTTAGATCTAGCCCTAACCCTAGATCTAACCCTAACTCCAAGTCTAAACTAACCCTTAGCCTAAGCCTAACACAAACACTGGCCCTAATCCTAATGCTAATCATATAACCTAGGACTAAAACAAAACAGAGCAATAGTGGCTGAGAATGTGGCTCAATTGGTAGCACATTCACCTGGCACGCACAGGGTGCTGGGTTCAATCCTCAGAAACAATTAAAATATAATTTTAAAAAAAGATGTTGTGTCCACCAAAAACTAAAAATATATATTTAAAAATCCTCTCTCTCTCTCTCTCTCTCTCTCTCTCTCTCTCTCTCTCTCCCTCAAAAAAACTGAGCAATAGTCCTAATCTTAACACTTAACATAAACCAAACCCTAACACTACACCTAGACCTAACCCTAGCCCTAATTCATGTCCTAACAATAACCTTAAACTAACCCTGACCACGAATCATACCCTAACACTCACCCTAGGTCTAAACACCATCCTACACTTAAACCGAACCCTAACAGTAACCCTAGCCTTAATTCGAGTCATAACCCTAAAACTAACCCTGGTGCTGACTCATATCCTAACAGTCACCCTATCTCTAAAAACCGCCCTCACCTTAAACTGAACCCTAACAGTAATCTTAGCCCTTATTTGAGTCCTAATCCTAACTCTAACATTAACACTGTCTCTGAATCATATCCTAATACTAGCCTAGCCATAAATATCACCCTAACATTAAACCTAACCATAACACTAGACCTACCCCTACCCCGAATCCTAGTTGTAACCTAGTTCTTACATTATCCATTGCCATAACATTAGCCCTAACCCTAACACAAAAATCGGCCTTAATCTTAGCCCTAAACCTAGATTAAACCTAACCCTAACCTTAACTCTGGCCCTAACCCTAGCTCTAAGCCTATCCCTTACCCAAAGCGAAACACTAACCCTAATGGTAACCCTATACCTATCCCTAATCTTTAAGCTAACCAAAGCTCTAACCCTATTAATAGTCATAACCCTACCCTCACCCTAGCTATAACCCTATTCCAAACCCTAATCTTAACCCTGACCATTATTTTTACCCTAACACTAACCCTAGGTATAAACCTGGCCCTAACCCTAGAACAAACCATAGCACTAGCCCTAGACATAAACCAAATCCTAAATCTAGCCTTACCACTAGCCCCAGACCTAAACCAAAACCTATCCCTAGCCCTTAAAGTAACCCTTAAGTTAACACAAACACTGACCCTTCCTCTAGACCTAAACCTAGTTCTAATTCTGGCTGTAACCCTAACTCTAACTCAAATCCAAACACTGACACTGCCTTTAAGAGTAAACCTAACTCTAAACCTGACCTTAACCAAAAATCTAAACCTAACACTAGACCTAGCCCAAATCCTAACCCTCACACTAGCCCTAATCATAATCCTAGATCTTACATTACCCATATCCCTAACCCTAGGCCTAAAACTTAAAACAAAACCTAGAGCTAATCCTAGGCCTAAGCATAACACTAACCCTAACCCTAACCTAACACTTGATTAGTCCTAACCCTAACCCTAAACATAAACCTACACCTATCCCTAAATATACTCCTAACACTAACCCTAATCCTAAATTAAACCCTAGCCCTAAACTTAGCTCTAAACATACCCATTACCCTAAAACTAACCCTAAACCTATTGATAACCCTAGGCCTAACCCTAATCCTAAACCTAACCAGAAAACTAACACTAGACTAACCCTAAACCTCGCACTTGCCATAGACCTAACTGTAGCCTAATCCTAACCCTTAAACATAACTATAGCCCTAACCCTAAACCTAAACCTCAATCTAACACTAACCTTAACCCTATGCCTACATCTAAACATATCCATTACTCTAACCCTAACCTTTTCCCTAATGATGATGCTAGCCCTAATTCAATCCTAACCCTAACCATACTCTAATCTTATCCCTAGACCTAACTCTAATCCTAACCCTCACCCTAGCCCTAACCCTAGCTCAAAACCTAAACCTTACACTAAACATAACCCTAACACTAACCCTAGTTCTAACCCTAATCCTAACCCTAACTCAAGACCTATTCCTGACCATAACTGTGCCCCGAACCTTAGCTCTAACCCTATCCATTATCCTAACCATTACCCTTACCTTAATGCTAACCCTAGGTGTAACACAAATCCTATCTCTAAATCTAACCCTATCAATAATCATAAACCTAACCTGAAACCTAAACAAAAACCTATCATTACCCTAATCCTGACCCTAATGCTTATTTGAGCCCTAACCCTAAACCCTAACCTCAACCAAACTCTAATCTGATCCTGACACTAATAATTACCCTAGCTCTAAACCTGACCCTTAACCCTAAACCTAACCCGTAAACTAGACCTAGCCATAAACCTAATTGTCCTCTCCTCAACCGTAACCCCACACTTGACATTAGACCTAGCCCTAATCCTAGCCCTAACCCTAAAAAAACCCAGCCCTTATCCTAGCCCTAAACCTAGATAATCGTAACCCTAACCCTAACCCTAGCTCTAACACCAATACTAACCCTAGCCCTAATCTGAGCCCTAATTTCATCCTAACTTTAAACTTAACTATAACCCTAGATCTAAGAATAAATCTAACTCTCACACTAGCCCTATCACTAGTTCTAACCATATCCCTTAAAGTAACCCTAACCCTATCCCTTAACGTAACATTAAACCTAGCCCTAAACTTAGTCCTAACCTTTGCCTTATCCGTAACCCATGAACTAACCTTAGATCATAATCTATCTCTAAATCTAAACCTGACATGAAGCCTAAGCCTAACCCTAACACTAGCCCTAAACCCTAACACTAATCCTAAATCTAGCACTAATCCTAGCCCTAGCCCTAAAACAAAACCGAGCCATAAGCTCTATCCCTAATCCTTAAACTAAACCAAACTCTAACCATACACCTACCCCTAACCCTAGCCCTAATTCAAGTTTTAAGCTGAACCCTAAAACTAACCCTGACACTGACTCTGACAGTAAAACTAATCCTAGCTCTAAACATCACCCCAATCCTAACACTAATCCTAACACTAAACCTAGCCCTAATCTTAAACCTAAAATTTTCCCAGATCTTAACCCTTGTACTTACATTAGCCATAATGCTAACCCTAGCACTAACTTAACCCAAATTGTAGCCCTAATCTGAGCCCTAACCCAAGCTTTAACCCCAAGCCTAACCCTAACCATAGCCCTATCCCTAATCATAGCCCTAAACCTAGCCCTAACCCTATACATTACCATAACAATAACCGTAACCCTAATGCTAACCCTAGGCCTAAACCTAACCCTATCTCTAAACCTATCCCTATCCATTTCCCTAAACCTAACATGAATCCTAATTCTAAGCCTATCATCACCCAAACCCTTATCCTAATGGTAATTCAATTCCTAAATTTAAGCCTTAACCTATTCCAAACCCTAACCTAGACCTTCACCTTAATAATACCCCTAGCCCTAAACCTAAACCTAACCCTAAACCTAAACCTTACACTAGACCTGCCCATAATCCTAATCCTAAAACTATCTTTAAACATAATTCTAGACTTCATATTAGCCATACTTCTAATCCTAGCCCTAACCATACAACAAACCCTAGCCCTCATCCTAGTCCTAAACCTAGCCTTAATCATAACCCTAATCCTAACCCTCATTCTAAACATCACCCTACCTCTAAAACTAGCATAACATCATACCTTACCCTAAACTAAATCCTAAATCTAACCCTGATTCTTTGCTTAAGCTGAACACTAACCATAGAATGAATTCTAGCCCTAATTTATCCCTATTCCTAACCCTAAATTTAACCTTAGCCCTTAGACTAACAATAATTCTCACATTAGCCATATCACTATTTCTAATCTTAGCTCTTACCATAACCCTAACCCTTGCCCAATCCTTAGTCCTAGCCCTAACCCTAAGCTTAAGCCTCATGCTAACACTAAACTTAATCCTAATGCTAATCATAAAACTAGCCCTAACCCTACAACTAGCAGTAAAACAAAACAAAGCAATAGCCCTAACACTAAACCTAACTTACACCAAAACCTAACACTACACCTAGACCTAACCATAGCCTTAATTCGAGTCCTAACCCTAACCTTAAAAGTATACCTGACACTGACTCATATGCTAAATTCACCCTAGCTTGAAACACCATCCTAAACTTAAACCAAAACTTAACAGTAACCCTAGCCCTAATGTGAGTCTGAACCCTAACCCTGACCCTGACTTATATCCTAAAACTAACCCTAGATCTAAATATCACCCTAACCTTAAACTTAACCCTAACAATAAAACTAACCATAACCCTAACCCTAACCCTAAAACTAACCCTAATTGTAACACTAGTTCTTATATTAGTGATTGCCCTAACCCTAGTCCTAACACTAACAAAAAAACTAGCCATAATCTGAAACCTAAACCTAACCTTAACCCTAACCCTACCATAACTGTAGCCCTAAATTTAGCTCTAACTCTCTCCCTTACCCTAAGTGAAACTGTAACCCTAATGGTAAACCAAGATCTATCCCTAATCCTTAGGCTTACAAAATTTGAACCCTATTAATAGTCCTGAGCCTAATCCTCTCCCAAACCCTTACACTTATTCTGACCCTAACACAAACCCTAGGTAAAAAAACTGACCCTCAACCAAGAGCAAAACCTAACACTGGCCATACCACTAACTCATACCTAAACCTAAACCTAACTCTAGCCCTAAGACTACCTCTAACTCTCACACTATCCCTATCCCTAGTTCTAAGCCTATCCATTACCATAACCCTAACCCTAGTCCTAACCCTTGCCCTATCCTTAGTCCTAGACCTAACCCTAGATCTAACACTAACTTAAAATCTAACCCTAACCCTAAGCCTAAGCCTACCACTAAAACTAGCCCTAACCCTAATGCTAATCTTAAAACTAGCCCTAACCCTAACCCTAGCAGTAAAACAAACAGAAATAGCCCTAACCATAAACCTTAACTTAAACCAAAACCTAACACTCACCTAGACCTAATCATAGCCTTAATTCAAATTCTGACCCTAACCTTAAATCTAACCCTGACCCTGACTCATATCCTAACACTAATCCTAGCTCTAAATATCATCCTGACCTTAAACCTAACCCTAACACTAGACCTACCCCTAACCTGAATGCTAAAACTAACCCTCATTGTAACCCTAGTTCTTACATTAGCCATTGCCCTATCACTAGCCCTAACCCTAACCCAAAAATTATCCCTAATCCGATCCCCAAACCTAGATTGAACCCTAAACATAACTCTAGCCCTAACCCTAGCTCTAAGGCTATTTCTTACCCCATGAATAACCCTAAACCTAATGGTAGCCCTAGACCTATGTCTAATCCTTAGACTAACCAAATTCCTAACCTCATTAATAGTCTTAACACTACCTCATTCTAGCTCTAATCCTATCCCAAATCTGAACACTAACCCTTACCCTTATTCTGACCCTAACACAAACACTAGTTCTAAACCTGACCCTAACACTAGACTAAAACCTAACACTAGCCCTGGACCTAAACCTAATCCTAAATCTAGCCTTGTCTCTAGCCCTAGACCTAAACAGAAACCCAGTCCTAGGTCTAACAATAACCCTTATCCTAACACAAACACTAACCCCACCCCTAAACCTAAACCTACTCCTAATTCTGTCTGTAACCCTAACTTGAACTCTAACCCAAAAAACTGACTCTGCCTTTAACAGTACACCTACTTCTAAACCTGACCCTAACTGAAAATCTAAACCTAACACTAGAACTTGGCATAATCCTAACCCTAAAATTAGTCCTAATCATAATCCTAGCTCTTACATTACCCTCAGCTTTAACCCTAGGCCTAAACCTAACACAAAACCTAGAGATAATCCTAGGCCTTAACCTAGCCCTAAGCATAACCCTAACCCTAACCCTAGCCCTAACTCAAACCTAACCCTCACCTTAGTCCTAACCCTAGCTCAAAACCTAACCCTTACTATAAACATAAATCTAGAACTATCCCTGAATCTAACCCTAAACCTAGTCCTAATCCTAACCTTAATACAAGCCCTAACCCTAGCTGTAAACTTACCCATTACTGCAACCCTAACCCTAAACCTAATTGTAACCCTAGCCTTAACCCTACTCATAATCCTAACCCCAAACAGAAAACTAACCCTAGATCTAGCCCTAAACTAATACTGGATATAACCCTAACCATAAATCAAACCCTAAACCTAAACATAAACATAAGCATAGACCTAAGCCTAACTCTAAACTTAAATATAGCCCTGTCCCTAACCCTAAACCTACATCTAACCATATTTTTTACCCTAACCCTAAACCTAAACTTAATTATAATCATTCCCCTAACCCTAACCCTAACCCTAAATCTACTGCAATCCTATCCCTAAACATAACCCAGAACCTAACCCTAGCTCTAAACCTAATCATAGCTCAGAACCTAACTCTTACAATAAACATAACACTAACACTAACCCTAGTTCTAACCCATACCTTAACACTACCTCAAGACCTAAACCTGACCATAAGTCTAGCTATAATATTAGCTCTAACTCTATCCATTACCCTAATAATTACCCATATCCTAATGCTAATGCTAGGCCTAACCCTATCTCAAGACCTAATCCTAACCATAACCCCAGCCATAACCTTAACTCTAACCCTAAACATAACCCTTTCCCTAATGCTAACCCTAGGCCTAACCCTAAACCTATCACTAACCCCAACACTATCAATTACCCGAAACCTAACCTGAACCCTAAATCTAACCCTATCATTACCCTAACCATAACCCTAATACTAATTTGAGCACTAATGCTAAACTCAAACCTAAAAGAAACCCTAAACATGATCCTGGCCCTAATAATTCCCAAAGCTCTAACCTGACCCTTACCCTAAACCTAATCCTTACATTAGACTTAGCCAAAACCGAACCCTAAAACTATCCATAACCATAACCCTAGAAATGACATTAGCCCTAGATATAATCCTAGCCCTAACCAGAACACAAACCCTAGCCCATATTAGCACTAAACATAGCCTTAATCATAACCCTAACCTTAAACCTAGGCCTAACTTAAAACCAACCCTATCCCTAATCTTAGACCTACCTTAGCCCTATCCCTAACCCTAACCCTAATCCTAACCCTAGCCCTAAAACTAAGCCTAACTCTCTCCCTATCCCTAAATCTAGTTCTAATCCTATTCCTTACTGGAACTCTAAACCTATCCCTAAACCTAGGCCTAACCCTAGCCGTTTCCTTAGCCCTAGTCCTAACCCTAGATATAACCTTAACTCTAAATCTAACCCAAATGCAAAACCGAAGCCTAAACCTAACACTAACCCTAACCCTAACCCTAACACTACTCCTAAATCTAGCCCTAACTCTAGCCCTAGCCCTAATACAAAACCGAGCCATAGCCCTAACCCTAACCCTTAACCTAAACCAAACCCTAACCCTACACCTAGCCCTAACCCAGCCCTAATTCTAGTTTTAAGCAGACCCTAAAACAAAACCTAACCATGATTCTGATGCTAACATTAACCTTAGCTTTAAACATCACCCTAAACATAACCCTAAACGTAACATTAGACCTAGCCCTAACCCTAACCCTAACCCTAAAACTAGCCCTAATTGTAACCTTAGTACTTACATGAGCCATAAGCCTAACCCTACCCCTAACTTAACCCAAAACCTAGCCTAATCTGAAACCTAAACTGAGCTTTAAACATAACCCTAACCATAATGCTAAACCTGGCACTAATAATAACCATAAACTTAGCTCTAACCCTAGCTGTAACCCTATCTATTACCCTAACCATAATCATAACACGAATGCTAACTCTCGGCCTAAAAGTTACCATATCCATAATCCTAACCCTATCCATTACCCTGAACCTAACTTGAAACCTAAACCTAACTATATCGCTACCCTAATCCTAACCCTATTCTAATTTGACCCCTAAATTTAAACCTTAACCTATCCCAAACACTAATCTCAACACTGACCCAAACAATACCCTTAGCTCTAAACCCGACCCTAACTCTAAACCTAACGCTTACACTACATCTAACTTAACCCTAAAACTATCTTTAACTGTAAAGCTGGACATGAAATTAGCCCTAGCCCTAAGCCTATTCCTAAACCTAGCATAAATCATAACCCAAACCATAACCCAATGCTGGCTGATGATTGGCTCACAGCGGCCCCAGCAACATCTAGCTGATTGGCTCCTCGGCCCCAGCAACATCTAGCTGATTGGCTCCTCTGCGGTGATGCTCATTGGACTGTTTCCCTGCCCTTTCAGACCACGGAGCTGCTCATTGGGGGACGTTTTTGGCTCCGCCCACGTGACCCAGCCAATCGGCCTCAAGAGCAGGAGGATTGTGGGAGGTGGAGAGAAGCTTGTGTGGGAGAGAGAGGCTTGGGGAAAGCCGGTGGTGGCAGTTGAGGCTCTGAGGGTTTTTCCTGAGAGACTATTTTGTTTGTCGTGTGTGGTTCTAAAAATAAAGTTACTTTCTTTTGACAAGTGGCTCCTGATTGTGCCCAGCCAGACTGCGGCATTTGGTGGCCCGTACGGGGATCGAACCCGCGACCTTGGCATTATCAGCACCAAGTAAATTGTTAAGTAAATTGTTAGAGGAAAGAGGCATCTCAGTAAAATCAAGAACAATCAGGGCATACGTTGATACAATACAAAAATGTAGCCCATGGCTTTTTAAGGAGGAGTTGTTAAATATATCACAATGGAACCATCATGGTGAAGATTTAAAAAGAATAGAAAAGAAAAGCCCAGGGACTCTGCCAGTTGGCACATTGCCATTGTGGACATTCGTATCTTGTTTGCTTAGTCCAAAGCCTTCAGTTCAGACAATGGTAGAGGAAGGAGAAGACATAATGATTCAAGTAAAAGAGAAGGTCTCTCAAGTTAGTCAGACAGAGGAAAAGATTCAAGTAAAAGAGAAGGCCTCTCAAGCTAGTCAGAGAGAGAAAGAAAGTGTAAAACAGAAAAAGCCATCAGGGGGAAAGTTACAACAGGAGACTGCTACTAACACCTTTCTATCACCAGAGTGTGTAAGTGTCCAACCAACAGCACCACCTCTACAGGAGACTGCTACTAACACCTTTCTATCACCAGAGGGTGTAAGTGTCCAACTAACAGCGCCACCTCCATATGCTGGGAGGCCCCCAACCCCCGCAGTTGATAGTTGGGATCCTGAGACAAGGTCTCAAATATTAACATGCCCTGTATTTGAGGCAGGAGGGCAGCGATTTTACCAAGTTTTAAATTTCAAAACAGTGAAGCAGCTAAAAGAGGCTGTAACAACCTATGGTCCTCAAGCAACCTTCACTGTAAGCTTGGTCGAATCCATTAACAACTTGAACATGACGCCAGCAGATTGGGCTAATATGTGTAAAGCTGGGCTAAATAGAGGACAATACCTGTTATGGAAGGTTGCCAATGAGGAATTTTGCAAGGAGACGGCTAGGCGAAATGCAGCAGCTGGTTATCCTCAGAGAAATCTAGATATGTTGTTAGGAAAGGGACCTTATGAGGATCAGCAGCAACAAATTGCATATGATCCTGGCGTATACGCACAAATTGCTGCAGATGCAATTAAGGCATGGAAGACTTTACAAGGACATGGAGGTTTACAAGGTCAATTATCTAAGGTAATACAAGGAGCTAATGAACCTTATGCTGAATTTGTAGATAGGCTTATTCAAACAGCTACCAGAGTTTTTGGGAATACAGAACAAGCAATGCCATTACTAAAACACCTGGCTTATGAGCAAGCGAATCGTTGGTGCAGAGATATCATTAGACCATGGAAACATGAAGATTTAAACACATATATTAAATTATGTAGAGACATTAATGAACAAGAGCAAGTCGTGGCAGCTGCAGTAAAACAGGCTTTAGATGCCAGAGATATTAATGAACAAGGGCAAATTGTGGCAGCTGCAGTAAAACAGGCTTTAGATGCCAGGCCAAGAACATGCTACAATTGTGAACAAACAGGACATTTTAAAAGGAATTGCCCCATTGGAGGAGGGTTTAACAAAACTAGGTATCAAAGGAGTAGAATACCAGGTATTTGCCCACGATGCCGTAGAGGGAGACATTGGGCTAATGAATGCCGTTCTCAAACCACTATAGAGGGTACTCCATTATCAAAAAATGAACAAGGACCAGGTGTTTATCCACGATATCGTGGAGAAAGGCATCGGGCTCCATTGCCAAAAAACGGACAGGGGGGCCCAATGCTCCGGGGCCCAAAACCACAAATATAGGGAGCAATGGAGGAACCCAGCAACCCCATCAGGGTAGTGCCCAGGACACATTGTCCATCAGATCCCTCATCAGACAAACCAGAGGGAGCGCAGGGTTGGACATCTGCGCCTCCACCAGAGCAGTACTGACTCCAGAGATGGGAGTTCAAATCATTCCCACAGGGGTGAAAGGACCTCTTCCCAAAGGAACAGTAGGCTTATTATTGGGACGCAGCTCTTCTACTCTAAAAGGACTTATGATAAGTCCCGGGGTAATTGATCCCGATTATGAAGGTGAAATAAAAATTATAGCCAGTTCTCCAAAGGGTATATCAGTAATTTCACCAGGAGATAGAATAGCACAGTTACTAATAATACCCAGCCTACATGATAAATTTTCCAGTCGTACTGTAGAAAGAGGTTCCAAGGGATTAGGCTCCACAGGTGTAGATTGGGCTATGCTTTCTTTAAATTTAGATTCTCGCCCCATGCTAAAACTAAATATTCAAGGACATGAATTTAATGGACTACTGGATACAGGTGCAGACCTTAGCATCATCTCTCGTCAAGAATGGCCAAAACATTGGCCATTACAACAAGCCACTCAAACGCTTCGAGGCCTAGGAGTGGCGACTAATCCCCATAGAAGTGCAATGGTATTAGATTGGAAGGATCCTGAAGGATGTGAAGGAACTATACAGCCATATGTATTGGATCATCTTCCTATAAATTTAGGGGGACGAGATGTCCTAGATCAATTAGGTTTGACATTAACAAATAACATCAATCAAAATGCACACACTATTATGACTAGACAAGGTTTTAGGAAAGGAAAAATATTAGAAAAACAAGAACAAGGTATAGCAGCACCAATACAAATAGATCAAGGAACAGACAGACATGGGTTGGATTTTCAGAAAGGGCCACTGAGACAATCAAAATTACTTGGAAATCAGAAAGACCAGTATGGGTTCCTCAGTGGCCCCTGACTAAAGAAAAGATACAAGCAGCCCATGACCTGGTCAAACAACAATTAGCAGAAGGACATATACAACCTTCTGTATCTCCCCATAATACTCCCATTTTTGTCATCAAAAAGAAATCTGGTAAATGGAGATTATTGCAAGATTTAGAGCCATTAATAATGAGATGGTTATTATGGGACCTGCTCAATCAGGGATTCCTCAGTTGTCTGCTTTGCCAAAAACCTGGTATGTTTTAGTTATAGATATTAAAGATTGTTTTTTTTCAATTCCAATTCATCCTGAGGATAGTCCACGTTTTGCATTTACTATCCCTGCACTGAATCATGAAGGTCCTGATCAGAGATATGAATGGAAAGTACTCCCTCAAGGGATGGCTAACAGCCCAACTATGTGTCAAATTTATGTTAACAAAGTAATCCAGCCACTTAGAAATCAAAATCCTGAACTACAAATATTTCACTATATGGATGATGTATTATTAGCACACAAAGATAAAAACACATTGCTAGAATGTTATGCCACACTTACAAACTTATTAAAAAATTATAATCTAGAGATAGCAATAGATAAAGTACAATTAAATTTTCCAATTAATTATTTAGGAGTTCTATTATCCTCAACCATGGTCCGTCCACCAAAAATTCAAATACGAGTAGATCAACTCAAATCACTTAATGACTTTCAAAAGTTATTAGGAGACATAAATTGGATAAGGCCTTATTTAGGTATACCAACAGGAGAGTTGGGACCTTTATTTGATATCCTAAAAGGTCCATCAGATCCAAATTCACCCCGAATGTTAACGCCTGAAGCAAGAAAGGCATTAAAAATCATAGAAACATATATGGAAAATATGCATTTGGATAGAATTGATATAAGTTTGCCTTTATTATTTATTGTACTACCAACAAAAAATATTCCTACAGGAGTATTTTGGCAAGAACGTCCATTATTATGGATACATTTATCTTATTCTCCTAACACTATTCTTACTAGGTATCCTGAGGCTGTAGGACAATTAATACTCAAAGGAATAAAAGCAGCAAAGGGAGTGTTTGGAATTTCTCCCAATAAAATTATTACTCCATATACTATGAATCAAATTGATGAGTTAGCTAATGAGTTAAATACTTGGGCAATAATCATGTGTAAATCTAATGTTTCATTTGATAACCACTTACCATCTAATCCTTTATTGTCTTTTTGGTCATTGCATCCTGTAATTTTTCCAAAAATGACAAGAAAAACACCTATCATGAATGCTCCAAATATATTCACTGATGGGTCAAATAATGGTACAGCAGCAGTAGTTACCCCTGATCAAACTTTTACATTTTTAGTACCCAAACAATCAGCTCAAAAGGTAGAGCTTAATGCAGTTTTACAAGCTTTTGTGATGTTTAAAGATTCTGTATTTAATTTATTTTCTGATAGTCAGTATGTAGTTAATGCTATAGTATCTCTTGAAGATGCTGGTAGGATTTCCCCTTCTTCTACTGTTTTCTCTTTGCTTTCCACTATACAAAGTCTAATATGGGACAGAAAAGATCCATTCTTTATAGGACATATCAGGGCACATACAGGATTGCCTGGAGCCCTTAGTTTGGGCAATGATTTAGCAGATAAAACTACACATGACATACATATTTTCTCTACACTAGAAGAAGCTATAAATTTTCATAAAAAGTTCCATGTCAATGCTAATACTTTACAAAAGCGTTTTAAAATAACTAAGGAACAAGCTAGACAAATAATAAAAAAAAATGTCAAAATTGTGTGACCTTTTTACCACAAGTTAATCTTGGAGTCAATCCTAGAGGATTGATACCTAACCATATTTGGCAGATGGACGTCACACACTTGCCAGAATTTGGAAAATTAAAATATTTGCATGTTACAGTTGATACTTCTTCTGGATTTTTGATGGGCTCCCTTCATGCCGGAGAAAAAACTAAAGATGTTATAGCTCATTGCTTACAAAATTTTGCCACTGTGGGTGTTCCAAAACAGTTAAAAACAGATAATGCCCCTGGTTATACTTCTACCTCTTTTAAACAATTTTGCTCAACATTTGGCATTACTCATATAACAGGAATCCCATACAATCCACAGGGACAAGGCATAGTTGAAAGAGCTCATCAAACTATTAAAATGTACTTATTAAAGCAAAAAGAAGGAATTGGGAAGGGGTATATATTCCCCAAATATAAACTTAAAATAACCCTTTTTACTCTAAACTTTTTAAATTTGGATTCATCAGGACTTAGTGCTGCGGAAAGGCATATGTGTCCAAAAAATGTACATAAGCCCAAGGTACTTTGGAAGGATATTCTAACAGGACAATGGAAAGGTCCTGACCCAGTAATTGTCTGGAGTCGGGGGTCTGTTTGTGTGTTTCCACAGGGAGAACAGCAGCCGATTTGGATTCCAGAGAGATTAACCAAGGTCCTGACCCAGTGATTGTCTGGAGTCGGGGGTCTGTTTATGTGTTTCCACAGGGAGAACAGCAGCCGATTTGGATTCCAGAAAGATTAACTAAAGCGATTTCTACAGACCAAAAAGAAGATGATTTGGCTCAAATCCATAACAACTGATATCCAAAAACTCCAGTTTGGCTATTCTTACATCTGCAACAGAACCAGGATGCTTTTTTCAATATCTATTTTATTATTGCCCTTTGCCATATCATGAAGTTCTATTTTGTTTTTTGAGCTCATACAGACCTAGGTTAATGTTTTGCTGATCAGTTCTATTTTTTGACTATAGAGTTTTTAAGCATTGCAATGGAGATTTCACCTGTAAAAAGTTATAAGGCCTTTACTATAATGTTATGTGTTGTATGTATTATATTATGTGTGCACACTTGTGTTTTGTGTTATATGTTTGAATGTACGTATGTCCATATATCATATATGATGAGCGCTCATGATAAAATGGATCCAAATATTTTTTTTTTCACGTGATTTATATGGTTTAATTTAAATTGGGTAAACAACTGTTGAGGATTGTTTTAATATGTAAACAAAAAAGAAGGTTAACAGATCTGTTTGTTTACTTTTACCTTTCCTTTTCATTATATTTAATAATTCTCTTAAAGATAATGTAAATTGTTAAGAAAATTGTTTTCCTTTAGTGCCTTCTGTAGTGTTACATAATTTTTTATTTAGCCATTATTGCCAGAATTCCTATCTTCATCCCAGTGCCGGTGAAGACAATGTAAATTGTTAAGAAAATTGTTTTCTTTTAGTGCCTTCTGGAATGTTACATAATTTTTTCTTTAGCCATTATTGCCAGAATTCCTATCTTCATCCCAGTGCTGGTGAAGTGAAAGATAAAACCAATCTACAGCTTCTACAATAGCCATCACTGAACTGCTTGCAGAACTTGCCTGGACACATTGTGAGCTCCCCTGTATGCATTGTGAACTATCTGTTGGTACAGCGAATTGTGGTAGTGCTGGAGTATTTTTGCTGATGGTGTCACCGGTGGTACAATTTTTCAAAGGAGCCCTCAATTGGCTTAATGTCATGGCATTTTGCATCCTCCTCTACTAGTGATGGTCTAAAATTTGGGGGCCAACAGAGGTGAGGCAAAGAACCTCACCCCCCCACAGGTGCAAAGGCCTATCCACAAGTATGGCTGTATGCTGGACCGGTAGTCAGTGACGGGTATGATCCAATTGCAGTGGTACCAACCTAAGACAGGAGGCTGATGCCTAGAGGTCAGTTCATCCGATGACGGGTAAGGACCATATGTTGAATTGGACTGCCTAACAGGCACGGTCCCTAAGCCACATGCTTGTTGTTTAAACAGAGAGGGGGAGATGTTGAGAGCCACAGCCAAAGGGGCCCCAGCAAACTTCCAGCTGCCAGCAAACTTCCAGCTGCTGGCTGATGATTGGCTCACAGCGGCCCCAGCAACATCTAGCTGATTGGCTCCTCGGCCCCAGCAACATCTAGCTGATTGGCTCCTCTGCGGTGATGCTCATTGGACTGTTTCCCTGCCCTTTCAGACCACGGAGCTGCTCATTGGGGGACTTTTTTGGCTCCACCACGTGACCCAGCCAATCGGCCTCAAGAGCAGGAGGATTGTGGGAGGTGGAGAGAAGCTTGTGTGGGAGAGAGAGGCTTGGGGAAAGCCGGTGGTGGCAGTTGAGGCTCTGAGGGTTTTTCCTGAGAGACTATTTTGTTTGTCGTTTGTGGTTCTAAAAATAAAGTTACTTTCTTTTGACAAGTGGCTCCTGATTGTGCCCAGCCAGACTGCAGCAACCCAAGGTTTAACCCTAATTCTAACACTCACCCTAGCCCTAAACCTTGCTATAACTCCAATCCCTTACCCTAAACCTAACCATAATCATAAACCTAACCATAATCTTAAACATAACCATAACCCTTGCCCTAACCCTAGGCCTAACCCTAACAATAAGCCTAGCACTAACCCTAATTTAGTCCCATCCTAACCATAAACTTAGCCTTAAGACTAACTCTGACTCTTGCCCTAGCCCTATCCCTAGTTCTATCCTTAGCCCTAGCTCATCCCTGGATCTAAACCTAACTTTAAATTAAACGTCACTCTAAATTTAACCATAACCACAATCCTAAACCAAACCCTAACACTAGACCTAACAATAATGCTAATCCTAAAACTTGCCTTACCCCTAGCCCTAGTCTTAAAACAAAACCAAGTCATATCCCTTACTCTAACCCTTAACCTAAACCAAAACATAAACCTACAAATACTCCTAACCCTTACTCTAAAAATAACCCTGAACCTAACACTGATACTAACACTAATCCTAGCTCTAAACATCACCCTAACCTTAAATTAATCCTAACACCAGACCTAGCCTTAAACCTAACCCTAAAACTAGCCCTAATATTAACCCTAGTTCACACATTAGTCATTGTCATAACCCTAGCCCTAACACTAACACAAATTCTACCCTAATTCTAGTCCTAACCCTGCTTAAATCCTAATCTTAACCATAACACTAGCCCTAAACCTAACCCTAAACCTAGCTCTAACCCTATCCCTTACCCTAAGCCAAACCCTAAACCAAATGCTAATCCTAGTCTTAACCCTAATCCTTAACCTAACTTAAACACTAACAGTATTACTAGTCCTAATCCTAGCCCTCATTCTAGTTCTAACCCTAATCCTGACCCTTATTCTGATCCTAACAGTAACCCTAGGTCTAAACCTGACCTTAACCCTAAGGCAAACCCTAACACTAGCCCTACTGGCAAGCCTATACATATACCTAACCCTAACACTAGATCTAGACCCAAAACTAATCCCCCAAATAGCTATAATTCTAGCCCTAGACCTAAACAAAATCCTAGCTCTAGCCCTAACAATAATCCTAAACCTAAACTAAACACTTACCCTACCCCAAAACCTAACACTAGTCCTAATTCTGGCTCTAAACCTAACTCTAATCCTATCCGGAATACTGAACCTGACCCTAACATTAACCTAGCTTTAAACCTGATCCTAACTCAAAACCTAGTCCTAACACTAGACCTAGCCATAATCCCAACCCCAATACTAGCCCTAAACATAACCCCAGTCCTAAACCTATTTTAACCCTAATCTTAACTGTAAGACTAGCCCTAACCATAATCATAGTCCTAACTCTAGCCCTAAACCAAACACAAAACCTAGCCATAATCCTAGGCATAAACTTAGACCTAAGTATAACCCTAACCCTAACCCTAGTCCTAACACTAACCCTAACACTAACCCTTGTGTTAGACCTAACCCTAGTATAAAGCCAAACCCTTACCCTAAACATTGTTACCCTAGCCCTGTCCTAAACCATAACCCTAAACCTAGCTCTTATCCTAACCTTAATCCTAGCTCAAACTATAGTTCTAACCCTGTCAATTACCCTAAGCCTAAACCTAATTGTAACCCTATCTCTTAAACTAAACTGTATCCATAAATGTATCCCAAGACCTAACCAAAAACCTAAACCAAACCATAGCACTAACCCTAGCTGACACATTAAGCCTTAACTAAACCTAATCCTAAGACTAGCCCGAATCCATACCCTAACCCTAACTCTAACCCTAAAACTAACATTATCCATTACACTAAACCTAACCCTAACTGTAATAAAATCTCTAGCCATAACCCAAACCCTAAACAAAACCCTAACCATAAACATATCCCTAGACCTAAACGTAAACCTAAACCTTGCCCTCTCCATTACCCTAGCTCAAACACTAACCATTACACTAACTTAACCATAACACTAACCCTAAACCTAACACTTACCGTAAACCAAACCTAGTCCTATCCCTAAACCTAACTCTAATTTTAGATTTAAAACAAACCATAACCTATCCCAAACCCTAGATCTAAATCTATCAATTATACCAAACATAATCCCATCCTAATTCTAACCTTAACCCTATTGCTAAACCTAACCCATCCATTACCCTTAACCTTAACTGAAACCTAAACCTAACCCTATCCATTACCCTAACCCTAATACTAAACCTAACACTAATGCAAGCCCTAACCCTAAACGTTGACCTAAACCAAATGCTAACCCTGACAATGGTCCTAATAATACCCCTAACTCAAAACCTGACCCTTACCCTAAACATAGCTCTGACACTAGACCTAGCCATAACCTAACCCTAAAACTATCCTTAATCATAACCCTAGACTTGACATTGGCCCTAGCCCTAGTACTAGCCCTGAACCTAACAGAAACCCTAGCCCTAAACATAGCCTTAATCCTAACCTAAACATTAACCCTAGCCCTAATCCTAGCAATAATTTAGCTTTAACCCTAAACTTAACCCTAAGCCTAGCCCTAAATATGAATTGTACTCTCTTCCTAGACATTTCCCTAGTTCTAACCATATCCCTTACCATAACACTAACCCTAGCCCTAATCCTAACCCTGGATCTAACCCTAACTCTAAATCTAACCCTAACTCTAAGCCTAAACCTCACACTAACACTAGCCCTAGCCCTAACACTAATTAAAAATCTAGCCCTAACCCTAGAACTAACCAAAAAACAAAACAACAACAACAAAAAATCCTAGAAATAGCTCTAAAACTAACCCTAACCCATAGAGGTAAAGATGAAGTGAAACCTTAAAACACAAACTGTTCCTGATAGGGAACCTTGAACTGAGAAGGCCTAACCTGGAAAACATGTTAATGCTAGGTAAAAGATGAATTCTGACCAGTATCAAAGAAATTTGAACAAAACTAACTCTAACCCAAACATTAGTTCTATCCCTAGCCCTAACACTAATCCTAAAACTAAATTTTTCCTGTTTATAGAGCTTGATCATAAAAGTCAAAAACTTGGGGTGCCTAGTAGGGAAAGGAAACAGATGAATCCTGCCCAGTATCAAAAATTCTGACAATAATTTGGAAAGGTTTTTCAGTATATGCGTTTTTACCGTTTTCTCCTAAAGAGCTCTTGGATAAATTGTTTTTTTTTTTTTTTTTTTTTTTTTTTTTTTTTTATGCTTCAGCTTAAGGTACTTTCACAAGGAACAAACCAGACCATGCAAACTGCGAAGTGATTGATTGTGTGAAGTGTCATGCAGCTAGTACCAACCCTGTTTGATTTCCAGATCCATTTCCATTCACACCTATAGGCCATAATGTAGTGAAAACTAAAAATTCAATCGGTTCCTGACACAGAACCATTAAACCACGAAGGCCCAAACTTGGGAAGCCTACTAAGGTTGGTCAAAGATGAATCCTGTACAATATCAAAGTAATCTGATTAAAAAATTTGAAGCCCTTTGAGTACATGTGTATTTTGCTTGCTTCTAAAGCACTCAGAGATAAAGTTGTTTCTTTTTACTTCAGCTTAGGGATACTTCACAGGAAACAAACCAGAGAATGCTCACTGAGAACTAATTGAGTGTGTGAAGTTTCAAGCAGCTAGCACAAACCCTGATTGATTTCCAGCTTCATTTCCATTCACCCTATAGGGCAAAAAGGAGAGAAACATGATAACTGAAACACTTCCTAACCCTTTTAAATAGGAGGCCCAAACATTTGGGTATAGTAAAAATAGGAAAAATGTGAACCCTGCCTATTATCATAGAAATTAAAAAAAAAAAAAAAAAACTCTAACCCTAACACCAAGTCTAAACCTAGTCCTAACACTAAGTCTAACCCTAAACATAATCTGTTTAAAGAACCTTTGAAATAGAAATTTCTAAGTTGGGGAGTCTAGTGGGGCAAGTTTCCAGATGAAACATGGGCAGTTTCAAAGAAATCTGACAAAATAATTGGGGAAGCTATTTCAGTACATGCATATTTTCCTGTTTACTCCTAAAATGTTCTCAGATAAATTTGTATTGCATACTTCAGCTTATTAATAATTTCACAAGGAACAAACCAGAGAGTGCCCACAGAGAACTGATTGAGTGTGTGAAGTTTCAAGCAGTTAGCAACAACCTTGTTTAATTTACAGCTCCATGTCCACTTACCCATGTAGATAAAAATGAAGTGAATCCATAAAATACAAATTGTTCCTGTCAGCAAAGAATTGAACTGAGAAGGCCAAAACCTGGGGAACATAATAAGGCTAAGTAAAATTGTATCCTGCCCAGTATCAAAGAAATTTGAACAAGACAAATTCTAACCCTAACACCAGACCGAACTCTAACCTAACCTGTTTAGAGAACCTTTGATCATAGAAGTCTCAAAGTTGAGGAGCCTAGTGGGGCAAGCTAACAAATGAATCCTGCCCAGTATCAAAAAAATTTGACCAAATAATTAGGGGAGGTAGTTTAGTATATGCATATTTTCCTGTTTCCTTCTAAAATGCTCTCGCATAGTGTTTTTGCATGCTTCATCTTTGGGATACTTTCTCCAAGATAAAACCAGAGCGTCCTCACAGAGAACTGATTGAGAGTGTGAAGTTTCAAGTAGCTAGCAAAAACCCTGTTTGATTTCCAGCTCCATTTCCATTTACCCATATAGGTCAAAATGAAGTGAAACCTCAAAATAAAAACTGAAATACTGACAGCAACCAGTGAACCTAGAAGTCCCAAACCTGAGGAACATAGTAAGACTAGGTAAAAGATAAATCCTGCCTAGTATCTAAGAAATTTGAACAGAACTACTGTAAACGTAACACTAGATCTATCCTTAATCCTAAACCTATAGCTCACCCTAGTCTTTTTAGAGAACCTTTGATCATAGAAGTCACAAAATAAGGGAGCCTAGTGGGGTGGGCTAACAGATGAAACCTGCACAGTATCAAAGAAATGTGAGCAAATAATTGGGGGAGGTATTTGTTTCAGTACATGCATATTTCCTTGATTTCTTCAAAAGTGCTCTGGGATACAGTTGCTTTGTATGTTTCAGCAGAGGGCAACATTCACAAGGAACTAACCAGAAAGTGCCCACAGAGAACTGATTGAGTGTGTGCAGTTTCAAGCAGCTAGCACCAACCCTGTTTGATTTCATGCTCCATTTATCTTCAACAAAATGTTATGTACATTTTTTGGATACATATGCCTTTCTGCAGCACTAAGTCCTGATGAATCCAAATTTAAAAAGTTTAGGGTAAAATGGTTATTTTAAGTTTTTCTTTGGCAAATATATACCCCTTTCCAATTCCCTCTTTTTGCTTTAATAAGTACGTTTTAATAGATTGATGAGCTCTTTCAACTATGCCTTGTCACTGTGGATTCTATGGGATTCCTGTTGTATGAATAATGCCAAATGATGAGCAAAATTGTTTAAAAGAGGTAGAAGTATAACCAGGACCATTATGTGTTTTTAACTGTTTACGAATGCCCACAGTGGCAAAATTTTGTAAGCAATGAGCTATAATTTAAATAATAATTTAAATTTTTTCTCCAGCATGAAGGGAGCCCATCAAAAATCTGGAAGAAGTATCAACTGTAACATGTAAATATTTTAATTTTCCAAATTCTGGCAAGTGTGTGACGTCCATCTGCCAAATATGGTTAGGTATCAGTCCTCTAGGATTGACTCCAAGATTAACTTGTGGTAAAAACATCACACAATTTTGACATTGTTTTATTATATGTCTGCCTTGTTCCTTAGTTATTTTAAAATGCTTTTGTAAAGTATTAGGATTAATACGAAACCTTTTATGAAAATTTATAGCTTTTTCTAGTTTACAGGAAATAGGTATGTCATGTGTAGTTTTATCTGCTAAATCATTGCCCAAACTAAGGGCTCCAGGCAATCCTGTATGTGCCCTGATATGTCCTATAAAGAATGGCTCTTTTCTGTCCCAGATTAGACTTTGTGTAGTGGAAAACAAACAGAAAACAGTAGAAGAAGGGGAAATCATACCAGCATCTTTAAGGGATATTATAGCATTAACTACATACTGACTATCAGAAAATAAATTAAATACAGAATCTTTAAACATCATAAAAGCTTGTAATACTGCATTAAGCTCTACCTTTTTAGCTGATTGTTTGGGTACTAAAAATGCAAAAGTTTGATCAGGGGTAACTACTGCTGCTGTACCATTATTTGACCCATCAGTGAATATATTTGGAGCATTCATGATGGGGGGTTTTCTTGTCATTTTTGGAAAAACTACAGGATGCTTAGACCAAAAAGACAACAAAGGATTAGATGGTAAGTGATTATCAAATGTAACATTAGATTTACACATGATTATTGCCCAAGTATTTAACTCATTAGCTAACTCATCAGTTTGATCCATAGTATATGGAGTAATAATTTTATTGGGAGAAATTCCAAACACTCCCTTTGCTGCTTTTATTCCTTTGAATATTAATTGTCCTACAGCCTCAGGATTACTAGTAAGAATAGTGTTAGGAGAATAAGATAAATGTATCCAATAATGGACCTTCTTGCCAAAATACTCCTGTAGGAATATTTTTTGTTGGTAGTACAATAAATAATAAAGGCAAACTTATATCAATTCTATCCAAATGCATATTTTCCATATATGTTTCAATAATTTTTAATGCATTTCTTGCTTTAGGAGTTAACATGCGGGTTGAATTTGGATCTGATGGACCTTTTAGAATATCAAATAAAGGTCCTAACTCTCCTGTTGGTATGCCTAGATAAGGCCTTATCCAATTTATGTCTCCCAATAACTTTTGAAAGTCGTTAAGTGATTTGAGTTGATCTACTCGTGTTTGAATATTTGGTGGACGGACCATGGTTGAGGATAATAGAACTCCTAAATAATTAATTGGAAAATTTAATTGTACTTTATCTGTTGCTATCTATAGACTATAATTTTTTAATAAGTTTGTAGGTGTGGCATAACATTCTAGCAATGTGTTTTTACCTTTATGTGCTAATAACACATCATCCATATAGTGAAATATTTGTAGTTCAGGATTTTGATTTCTAAGTGGCTGGATTGCTTTTTTAACATAGATTTGACACATAGTTGGACTGTTAGCCATCCCTTGAGGGAGTACTTTCCATTCATATCTGTGATCAGGACCTTCATGATTTAATGCAGGGATAGTAAATGCAAAACGTGGACTATCTTCGGGATGAATTGGAATCGAAAAAAAAAAACAATCTTTAATATCTATAGCTAAAATATACCAGGTTTTTGGCAAAGCAGACAATTGAGGAATCCCTGATTGAGCAGGTCCCATAATAACCATCTCATTATTAATGGCTCTTAAATCTTGCAATAATCTCCATTTACCAGATTTCTTTTTGATGACAAAAATTGGAGTATTATGGGGAGATACGGATGGTTGTATATGTCCCTCCAATAATTGTTGTTTGACCAGATCATGGGCTACTTGAATCTTTTCTTTAGTCAGGGGCCACTGAGGAACCCACATTGGTCTTTCTGATTTCCAAGTAATTTTGATTGTCTCAGTGGCCCTTTCTGAAAATCCAACCCATGTCTGTCTGTTCCTTCATATATTTGTATTGGTGCTGATATACCTTGTTCTTGTTCTCGTAATCTTTTTTCTTTCCTAAAACCTTGTCTAGCCCTAGTAGTGGGCACATTAGGATTGATGTTATTTGTTAACGTCAAACCTAATTGATCTAGGACATCTCGTCCCCATAAATTTATAGGAAGATGATCCAATACATATGTCTGTATAGTTCCTTCACATCCTTCAGGATCCTTCCAATCTAATATCATTGAACTTCTATGAGGATTAGTCGCCACTCCTAGGCCTTGAAGCGTTTGAGTGGTTTGTTGTAACGGCCAATGTTTTGGTCATTCTTTACGAGATATGATACTAAGGTCAGCACCTGTGTCCAGTAGTCCATTAAATTCATGTCCTTGAATATTTAGTTTTAGCATGGGGCGAGAATCTAAATTTAAAGAAAGCATAGCCCAATCTACACCTGTGGAGCCTAATCCCTTGGAACCTCTTTCTACAGTACGACTGGAAAATTTATCATGTAGGCTGGGTATTATTAGTAACTGTGCTATTCTATCTCCTGGTGAAATTACTGATATACCCTTTGGGGAACTGGCTATAATTTTTATTTCACCTTCATAATCGGGATCAATTACCCCGGGACTTATCATAAGTCCTTTTAGAGTAGAAGAGCTGCGTCCCAATAATAAGTCTACTGTTCCTTTGGGAAGAGGTCCTTTCACCCCTGTGGGAATGATTTGAACTCCCATCTCTGGAGTTAGTACTGCTCTGGCAGAGGCGCAGATGTCCAACCCTGCGCTCCCTCTGGTTTGTCTGATGAGGGATCTGATGGACAATGTGTCCTGGGCACTACCCTGATGGGGTTGCTGGGTTCCTCCAGTGCTCCGTATATTTGTGGTTTGGGGCCCCGGAGCATTGGGCCCCCCTGCCCATTTTTTGGCAATGGAGCCCGATGCCTTTCTCAATGATATCGTGGATAAACACCTGGTCCTTGTTCGTTTTTTGATAATGGAGTACCCTCTATGGTGGTTTGAGAACGGCATTCATTAGCCCAATGTCTCCCTCTATGGCATCGTGGGCAAATACCTGGTATTCTACTCCTTTGATACCTAGTTTTGTTAAACCCTCCTCCAATGGGGCAATTCCTTTTAAAATGTCCTGTTTGTTCACAATTGTAGCATGTTCTTGGCCTGGCATCTAAAGCCTGTTTTACTGCAGCTGCCACAATTTGCCCTTGTTCATTAATGTCTCTGGCATCTAAAGCCTGTTTTACTGCAGCTGCCACAATTTGCCCTTGTTCATTAATGTCTCTGGCATCTAAAGCCTGTTTTACTGCAGCTGCCACGACTTGCTCTTGTTCATTAATGTCTCTACATAATTTAATATATGTGTTTAAATCTTCATGTCTCCATGGTCTAATGACCTCTCTGCAGCAACGATTGGCTTGGTCATAAGCCAGTTGTTTTATTAATGGCATTGCCTGTTCTGTATCCCCAAAAATTCTGGAAGCTGTTTGAAGAAGCCTATCTACAAATTCAGCATAAGGTTCATTAGTTCTCTGTATTACCTTAGATAGCTGATCTTGTAAATCTCCATGTCCTTGTAAAGTCTTCCATGCCCTAACTGCGTCTGCAGCAATTTTGCATATATAGCAGGATCAAATTCAATTTGTTGCAGTTGAACCTCATAAGTTCCTTTGCCTAACAACATATCTAGATTTCTTTGAGGGTATCTGGCTGCTGCATTTCGCCTAGCTGTCTCTGCACAAAATTCCTCATTGGCAACCTTCCATAACAAATATTGTCCTCCATTTAGCACAGATTTACACATGCAAGTCCAATCTGCTGGTGTCATGTCCAAGTTAGTAATGGACTCAACCATGCTTACCGTGAAGGGTGCTTGGTGACCATAGGTTGTTACAGCCTCCTTTAACTGCTTCACTGTTTTAAAATCTAAAGCATGGTGAATTTGCTGCCCTCCTACCTGTTCAAGTACAGGGCATGCTAATCTTTGAGGTCCTGTCTCAGGATCCCATTTATCAACTACGGGGTTTGAGGGCCACTCAGCTGTCTCCATAGGTGGGGCTGTTGGTTGAATTACGCCCTCTGGTGATAAAATGGAGTTAGTAACAGCCTCCTGTTGTGGCCTTTTACTTAATAACCCCTTTTCCTTTAAATTTTCTTCTCCTGCCTGACTAGCTCAAGAGACCTTCTCTTTTGCTTGATCTAAAATGTCTTTCTCCATGGTCTGAACCTCTAACAATTTATTTAACACCTTTTCCATTTGTTTTTTACTAATTTCTAATCTACTATAAAGATAACGCAACCCAATAAGATAACACAAAACAAAACCGAAACCGAATGAAACAAAAACGGAATAAAAAATTGTTGTATCAATTTTCTCTTCCTCAGGGCCGACAAACTTCAAACCTTTAGCCAACCATTTTTCCCAGTTTGCCTGAGAAATTCTAGGGATAGGCAGCTTGAAACAAAAACAAAATAAATCAAAACAAGAACACATTGTTTTTTGAAGTGGTCACCCATTCTCTCGCCTTCCCTCAGGGGCGAGCAATTTCACTTACCTTCAAGTTTCAGACGTTCCCCATACGGGCCACCAAATGCCGCAGTCTGGCTGGGCACAAAATCACGAGCCACCACACACCTTGTAGATTCAAACAGCAACTCTTTATTCCCGAACTCACACTGGCACTCTACACACGTTCTGGGGGAAATCCACGTTCTCCGCCCAATTCACGTTCTGGGCGAAATCATAAATACTCTCTGAATCCCGCGTGAACTCAACAGGAACTCAAGGAGCAGGCACTCCTGAGGCAGCAGGGTACACCCTATTCCCAGCAGGGTACACCTTAAACCTGGAACCACTCTAAACCCGGATTGTCCTAAACCGGGAACACCCTAAACCCCAATCCGCCCTAAACCAGGATCCACCCTGGTCCTTGAGCAAGGTCACCTTACATGCAATGTCACTGCAAATGACCTGGGTCATTCCATGTGTCATTCTTACTTAGCAATGGCCCTCAGCAGTATCCCATGAAATGGCGACAGTTCATTGCCTTTGCCGGGTGACCAATGCAACGAGTGGGTCCTGACTGGCTCTCCCAAGCCCCATCTCAATCCTGTGGCCACTGCCTATGAAGGCTAGGGTTAGGGCTATGGCTAATATAAGAACTAAGGTTATGATTAGAGTTAGTATTTCGTCTAGATCTAATGTTAGCGTTATCTTTAGGTTTAGTGTGATATTTAGAACTAAGGTTAGTGTTAGAATATAAGTCAGGTTCAGGGTTAATTTTAGGACTAGGGCATGAATTAGAGCTAGAAGGTTATGGCTAGGTTTAGAGTTAGGGTGTGGTTTAGTTTAACATTTAGGGTTAGGACAATGGCTCTGTTTTGTTTAAGGGATAAGGCTAGGGTTACAGATAGTT
Organism: Marmota monax; assembly: GCF_021218885.2. Taxonomy (NCBI): domain Eukaryota; kingdom Metazoa; phylum Chordata; class Mammalia; order Rodentia; family Sciuridae; genus Marmota; species Marmota monax. The sequence goes on from NW_026692220.1 coordinate 180,899, forward strand.
TTAGGATTAGCGATAGTTTAGTTCTAGGGGTAGGTTGAGGATTAGTCTTAGGGTTAGGGTCAAATGTAGAGTTATGGTTAGATGTATGGTAGTGTCTAGGGCTACAGTTAGGGCTAAGGTTAAGGCTTGTGTGAGGTGTATTGTAATGGATTTGGGTAGAACTAGAAATATGCCTGGGAAAGAATTAGAGTTAGTCTTAGGCCAAGGTTAGGGGTAGAGTTACGGTTAGGGCTAAATTAGGGCTAGAATTAGTGCTAATGTTAGTGTTAGGCCTACGGTTATGGGTAGAGATATGGTTAGTGTTAGGGTTAGGGTTAGTGATAGGGTTAGGGGAAAGGATGGGGTTATACCTAAGTTCAGGTATAGGGCGAAGTTTAAAATTAGAGATAGGGCTAGAGTTAGGGTTTGGGTTAGGATTAAGACTAGGTATAGGTCTAAGATGAGGACTAGTGTTTGTGTTAGGGTTAGGGCTAGGATTAGGGCTGGGGCTAATGTCAGGTCTGAGTTTATGGTTATGGTTAGTTTTAGGGTTATGTTATGGCTAGGTATAGTGTAAGGGTTAGATTTAGGTTAAGGGTCAGGTTTAAATCTAGGTGTATTATTAGGGTCAGGTTTTGAGTAGGGTTTGGTCTAGGTTAAGTCTTATGGGTAAGGCTTGAATTAGCATTAGGGATAGGTTTAGGGTTCAGGTTAGGACAATTGATAGGTTTAGGTTCAGGGTTCAGTTTAGGATTATAGTAATGTATAGGGTTAGTGATAGCAATAGTGTTAGCATTAGGCCTAGGGTTAGCATTTGGGTTAGGCTTATCTTTAGGTTAATGGGTAGGGTTAGCACTAAAGATAGGGCTAGGGTTAAGGTTAGAATTAGGACTAGGTTTAGAGTTAGGCCTAGGGTTCATGTCAGGGTTAAGTTTGGGGTAAGTGTTAGCATTTGAGCTAGGATTAGGGCTAGCATGAGGGTTAGGGTCAGAGTGAGGGCTAATATTAGGGTTAGGGTTAGGGTTATATTTTGATTAAGGTTAGAGTTGGAGCTAGATTTAGGGTCAGGGTGAGGGTTAGGATTAGGGTTAGGTCTAGGCTAATGGTTAGGGTTACAATAAGGGCTAGGTTTAGGGCTAGGATAAGGGCAATGTTTTGTGTGAGGTTTATGGCTATCATTAGGGCTATGGGTAATGTAAGAGTTAGGGATATGGTTATAGGTAGTTTTAGGGTTTGGGTTATGGATAAGCCTAGTGGTCTAGTTAGGTTTTGTATTAGGATAAGATTTAGAGCTAGGGTTTTTTTTTAGGGTAACTTTCATTGTCGGGTTAGGGTTAGGTTTAGGGTGAGGTCCAGATTTAGGACTAGCGTTGGGTCTAGGCATAGAGTTAGTCTTTATGTTAGGTTAACGGTTATTGTTAGGGATAGTGCTAGGTTTTTGTTTAGGGCTAAGGCTATATTTATGACTTTATTTATGATTAGATTTGGTCTAGTGCTAGTGTTACTGTTAGGTTTAGGTATAGGTTTACCGGTAGGGATAGGGTTAAGGTTCTCTTTAGGATTTCAGGTTTAGACCTAGGTTTAGTGTTAGGGTCAGAATAAGGGTCAGAGTTAGAGTTAGAGTTAGAGCAAGAATGAGGGCTAGGGTTAGGACTAGTAATAGAGATAGGGTTTGAGGTAGGCTAAGGATTATGGTTAGGACTAGGGTAGCATTAAGGTGAGGGTTTGGGTTTGGGTAAGGTATAGGGTTAGAGGTAGAGTTAGGGTTAGGGTTAGGGTAGGTTTAGGGTTAAACCTAGGCTTAGGGCTCGAAACAGGGCTAGGTTTCGTGTTAGCATTAGGGCTACAAATAACAAAATCTAGGATTCTGATAAGTGCTAATTCTAGGGTTAGCATTAGGTCAATATTTAGAGCTAGGGTTACTCTTAGGGTCCGAGTAAGGGTCAGAGTTACTTCTAGGTTTAGAGTTAGGACTCAAATTAGGACTACATTTAGGGCTAGGTGTAGAGTTAGGGTTTAGTTTAGGTTAATGTTTACAATTAGGGTTAAGGCTCGATTTTGTTTTACGGCTAGGTTACTGTTAGGGCTAGTTTTCCAATTAGCATTAGGATTAGGGGTAGTGTTAGAGTGAGCTATAGGCCAATATATAGATCAAGATTTAGGGCTAGAGTGAAGGTTAGGGCTAGGGTTTGGGCTAGTGATAGGGATAGGGTTTGGGTTATGGTAACAGATAGTTTTAGAACTAGGGATAGAACTAGGGCGAGAGTTGGAGTTAGTCTTAGGGCTAGGGATAGTGTTAGGTTTAGGGTTAGGGCTAAATTAGGGATAGATTAGAGCTATGGTTTGTTATAGATTTAGGCCTAGGTTTAGGGCTAGGGTTAGCATTAGCATTAGTGGTAGGGTTAGGTATGATGTTACAGCTACATTTAGGGCTAGGGCAAAGGATAAAATTAGGGTTAGGGGCTAGGGTTAATGTTAGAGTTAGGGCTAGGATTAGGGATAGGGCTAATGTCAGGTCTAGGGTTATGGTTAGGGTTAGTTTTAGGCTAAGGATTATGGCCAGGTCTATTGTAAGTGTTAGGTTGAAGGTTAGGGTCAGGTTTACCGGTAGGGGTATTATTAGGATCAGAATCAGGGTTAGGGTATGGGTTAGGTTAAGGATTGGGCTTAGGGCTCAAATTAGCACTAAGGTTAGTATTAGGCTTAGGGTAATGGATACAGTTAAGTTTAGGGTTAAGGTTAGAATTAGAGTAATTGACAAGTTTAGGGTTAGGGATAGGGTTAGATTTAGGCCTAGGGATAGAATTTGGTTATGGTTAGGTTAGAGCTTTGGTTAGGGTTAGGCCTAGGGTTAGAATTTGGTTAGGGTTATGGATAGGTTAATAGATAAAATTAGAGCTAGTAACAGGGCTAGGATTACGGTTAGGATTAGGGCTAAGGTTTGGGTTAGATTTTGGGTTAGGACAAAGTTTAGTTTTGTTGTTAGGTTTAGGTTAAGTGTTATGGCTAGGTTTAGTGTTAGGGTTAGGTTAAAAGGTAGGGTTAGGACTTTGATTAGGTCTAGGTTTTTAGTTAGGTTAGGGCTATTTAGGACTATGGCTAATGTTAGAACTAGGTTTATGATTAGGGCTAGTGTTAAGTTTAGCATTATGTCTAAATCTAGTGTATAGATTAGGTTTAGGTTTAGGGTGATGATTAGAGATAGAGTTCATGTTACCATCAAAGTCAATATCAGTGCTACTGATCAGAGTTAGGGATAGACTTGAATTAGGGCTAGGGTTAAGGCTAGGTGTAGGGTTAGGGTTTGTGTAAGGGTTAGGGTAAGAATTAGGATTATGGTTTGGTTAGGTTTAGCATTAGGGCTTTGTCACAGTTTTGTTTTACAGCCAGGGCTACTTTTAGGATTAGTGATAGTGTTAGCACTAGTGTTATGGTGAGGTTTAGGCTTAGATTTACTGTTATGGTTAGATCTAGGTTTAGGGCTATGGCTAGGTTTAGGGCTAAGGTTAGAGGTAATGTTAGGGTATTAATGGATAGAGTTTGAACTAGAAATTTGGCAAGGGTGAGAGAGTTAGTCTTAGGGCTAGGGTTAGGATTAGGTTTAGGTTTAGGCTTAATTAGGGCTGGATTTAGGGCTAGGGTTAGTGTTATGGTTAGGCCTAGGGTTAGGGTTAGGTTTAGGGGAAGGAATGGGGTTATAGCTAAGTTTAGGGCTAGGGCAAGGTAGAATTAGGTTTAGAGCTTGGGTTAGGATTAAGGCTATGTTTAGTGCTAGGATGAGGTTTTGTGTTAGGGCTGGGGCTAGGATTAGGGATAGGGCTAATGTCAGGTCTAGATTTATGATTAGTTTTAGTTTTAGGGTTATGTTATGGCTAGGTCTAGTGTAAGGGTTAGGTTTAGGTAAGGGTCAGGTTTAAATCTAGGTGTATTATTAGGGTCAGCGTCCATGTAGGGTTTTGTTTAGGTTAAGTTTTAGGGTTAAGGATTGAATTAGAGTTAGGGTTAGGGTTATGGATAGGGTAATGAATCAGATTAGGTTTAGGGTTCAGGTTAGATTTAGAGTAATGTATAGGGTTAATGTTAGCTATAGAGTTAGCGTTACACCTAGGGTTAGCATATGAGTTAGGCTCATCTTTAGGGTAATGGATAGTGTTAGAGCTAAGGTTAGGGCTAAGGATTAGGTTGTAATTAGGGCTAGGTTTAGGGTTAGGCCCAGGGTTAGTGTCAGTGATAGTTTTAGGGTAAGTATTAGCCTTTGAGCTAGGGTTAGGTCTTGGGCGAGGGTTATGGTTAGAGTCAGGTCTCAGGTTAGGGTTAGGGTTAGGGTTATGTTCAGGTTAAGGGTTAGAGTTTGAGCTAGGTTTAGGGCTAGGGCGAGCATAGGATTAGGCTTAGGTCTAGGGTTATGATTAGGTTACAATTACGGCCAGGTTTAGAGTTAGAATATGGGCTAGGTTTAGTTTGAGGTTTAGGGCTAACATTAGGGCTATGGGAAATATAAGAGCTAGGAACATGTTTATGGCTAGTTTTGGGGTCAGGGTTATGGATATGTCTAGTGTTAGGGTTAGGTTTGGGGTAGGATAAGGTTAGAGCTAGAGTTTCTTTAGGGTTAAGGGTCATTGTTCAGGATAAGATTAGGTTTAGATGAGTGCCAGAATTATAACTAGTGTTGGGTGTAGGGATCGGGTTAGTCTTTAAGTTAGGTTAATGATTATTGTTAGGTCTAGTGCTAGGTTTTTGTTTAGGAATAGGGCTAGATTTATGACTATATTTATGATTAGGTTTTGTCTAGTGCTAGTGCTATTGTTGGTTTAAGTATAGGTTTACCGGTATGGGAAGTGTTAGGGTTCGGTTTAGTGTTAGGGTCAGGTTTAGACTTAGGGTTAGTGTTAGGGTCAGAATAAGGGTCAGGGTTAGGGTTAGGTTTCGACCTAGAATGAAGCTTGGATATGACTTGTAATAGATTTAGGGTTTGCGGTAGGCTAAGGATTAAGTTTAGGACGAGGGTATCATTAGGGTTAGGGTTTGGCTTACGGAAAAGTATAGGGTTTAATATAGGGTTAGGGTTAGAGTTAGGTTTAGGGCTAAGTTAGGATTATGATTAGAATTTAAAAATAGGGTTAGGTCTTGGATTCAGGCTAGGATTTGTGTTATCATTAGGGCTACAGATACTAAAAGAACAAGGTTTCTGTTTAGGGTTAGTTCTAGGGTTAGTGTTAGGGGCTGAGTTAGGGTCAGGGTTATTTTTAGAGTTAGGGTTAGGACTCAAATTAGGGCTATGTATAGAGCTAGGTGTAGCTTTATGGTTTGGTTTAGGTTAAGGTTTAGGGTTATGGCTCGGTTTTGTTTTAGAGTTAGGGTAGATTTAGGGCTACTTTTCCAATTAGCATTATGGTTAAAGCTAGTGTTAGGGTGAGGTTTATACTTAATTTTAGTTTTAGATCTAGGTTTAAGGCTTTGGCAAAGGTTAGGGCTTAGTTTGGGGCTAGGGATAGGGCTAGCATTTCGGTTAAGGTAAGGGATAGGTTTAGAACTAAGGATAGGCCTAAGGCGAGAGTTAGTTACCCTTAGGGATAGGGATAGGATTGGGGTTACTGTTAGTGATAAATTAGGGCTAGGATTAGTGCTGTGGTTGGTGTTAGATTTAGGCCTAGATATAGGGCTAGAGTTAGGGTTAGCATTAGGATTAAGATAAGGTATGATGTTACAGCTACATCTAGTGCTACATCTACTGGTAGGACAAGGGATAAATTTAGGGTTACGGCTATGGTTAAAATTTGGGTTAGGATAAAGTCTAGGCTTAGAACTAGGATTATGGAGAGCAATAGGGCTAATGGCAGGTCTAGGGTTAAAGTAAGGCTAGGGTTAAGAATAGGGCTATGGCTGAGTTTTGTTTTAGAACTAGGCCTAAGTTTATGGCTAGTTTTATGATTAGTGATAGTGTTAGGGCTAGAGGTAGGGTGAAGTTTAGGCTTAAATTTATTGTTATGGTTAGATCTAGGTTTAGGGCTATGGCTAGAGTTAGGGCTAGTGTTAGGGTTATGGTAATGGATATGGTTAGAACTAGAAATAGGGCTAGAACAATAGTTTGAGTTAGTCTTTGGGCCAGGGTTAGGGGTAGGTTTAGGGTTAGGGCTAAATTAGGGCTAGGATTAGTGCCAGCATTAGTGTTAGGGTTAGGCCTAGGGTTAGGGTTAACGTTAGTGTTAGGATTAGGATTAGATTTAGGGAAAGGGATAGGGTTATAGCTAGCTTTAGGGCTATGGTGAGGGTTAGAATTAAGGTTAGGGGGCTGGGGATGTGGCTCAAGCGGTAGCACGCTCGCCTGGCATGCGTGTGGCCCGGGTTCAATCCTCAGCACCACATACAAACAAAGATGTTGTGTCCACCGAAAACTAAAAAAAAAGAAAAAAAAAAAAAAAAAAAGAAAGAAATATTAAAATTCTCTCTCTCTCTCTCTCTCTCTCTCTCTCTCTCTCTCTCTCTCTCTCTCTTTAAAAAAATAGAGTTAGGGCTAAGGTTAGGGTTTGGGTTAGGATTTAGTCTAGGATAAGGGTTATGCTGAGGGTTTATGTTTGGGCTAAGGCTAGGATTAGGGATAGGGCAATGTCAGGTCTAGGTTTATGGCTAGTATTAGTTTTAGTGTTAGGTTATGGCTATGTCTAAGGATTTGGTTTAGAGTAGGGGTCAGGTTTAGAGCTAGGTGTATTATTAGTATCAGGGTCTGGGTAGGGTTTGGTTTAGGTTAAGATTTAGGGTTAATGCTTGAAATAGCAGTGGGTTAGGGTTAGGGCTAGGGTAATGGATAGAATTAGGTTTACGGTTCCGGTTAGGTTTAGAGTAATGGATAGGGTTAGTGTTAGCGATAGGGTTATTGTTAGGCCTGGGATAGCATTTGGGTTATCCTTATCTTTAGGGTAATTGATAGGGTTAGAGCTAAGGTTAGACCTAGGGTTAAGGTTAGGATTATGGTTAAGTTTAGGGTTAGGCCTAGAGATAATGTTAGGGTTAGGTTTTGGGTAAGTGTAGGCATTGAGCTAGGGTTAGGTCTAGGGCGAGGGTTAGAGTTTGAGTCATGGCTAGGGTTAGGATTAGGTTTAGGGTTATCTTTAGGCTAAGGATTATAGTTTGAGCTAGGGTTAAGGCTAGGGCAAGGGTTACCATTAGGGTTAGATCTAAGGTTATGGTTAGGGTTATGATTAGGGCCAGGTTTAGGGCTAAAATAAGGGCTAGGTTTTTTGTGATGTTTAGGGCTAACGTTAGGGCTATAGGTAAAGTAAGAGCTATGGATAAGGTTATGGATAGTGTTACAGTCAGGGTTATGGATAAGTCTATATAAGGGTTAGGTTTTGGTTTAGGACAAGGTTTAGGACTAGGGTTTCTATTAGTTTAAGTGTTTCTTTAGTTTCACTTAGTGTTAGGTTTAATTTTAGGGTTAGGGTTAGTGTTACATTTAGGGTTAGTGTTAGGGTTAATTTTAGGGTAAGGATTATGGTTAGTGTTAGGTTTGTGGTTAGGGCTAGGGTTAGGGTTAGGGAAAATATTAGGGTTAGGTTTAGGGTCAGGGTTAGGTTTAGGGTTACTCTTAGTGTTAGGGTTAGAGTTTGTGTTAGAGTTAGGGTTAGGGTTAGTGTAAGATTTAGGGATAGGTTTAGGGATAGGTTTAGATTTAGGGTTAAAGTTAGTTTTTGCGTTAGGTTTATGGTTAGGTTTAAGGGTTGGTTTTAGGATTAGTGTTATTGTTAGATTAGTGTTAGGGTTAGGGTAAGTTTAGGGTTAGGGTTATGGTTAGGGTTAGGGTTTGTGTTATGGTTAGGGTTAGGTTAGGGTTAGTATTAGAGTTTGGGTTAGGTTAGGGTTAGTGTTAGAGATAATGTTGTTGTTAGGGTTAGGGTTAGTGTTAGGGTTAGGGTAAGGTTTAGGGTTATGGTGAGGGTTATGATTAGAGTTAGTGTTGCTTTAGGTTTAGGCTTCGGGTGAGTTTTAGGATGAGAGTTAGGTTTAGGGTTACGGTTAGTGTTAGGTTTAAGGTTAGTGTTATGATTAGGGTTAGTATTATGTTTAGGATTACGGTTAGGGTTAGGTTTAGGCTTAGGGTTAGGTTAGGGATAGAGTTAAGTTTAGGGTAAGTGTTAGGCTTAGGGTTAGGGGTAAGTTTAGGGTTAGTGTTAGGGTTAGGGTTAGGTTTGGGGTTTGGGTTCATGTTAGGGATAGGGTTAGGGCTAGGTTTACTTAGGTTAGGGTTATGGTTCATTTTAGGGTTTGGGTTAGGATAAGTGTTAGATTTAGGTTTAGGGTTAGGCTTAGTGTTAGTTTTAGGGTTAGCGTTAGGGTTAGCATAAGGGTTAAATTTAGTGCTTAGGTTAGGTTTAGGTTTAGTGTTCATGTTTGACCAGGTTTAAGGTAAGGTTTAGGGTTAGGTTTAGGGTTATGATTACATTTAATATTACTGTTAGAGTTAGGGTTAAGTTGAGTGTTAGGTTTAGAGTTAGGTTTAGGGTTAAGTTTAGTGTTAAGTTTAGGGTTAGTGTTATGCTTAGGCTTACGGTTATGATTAGGATTAGGGTTAGGTTTAGATATAGTGTTAGGGTTAGGTTAGGATTAGAGTTAGGGTTTGGATTAGTGTTAGAGTTACGATTAAAGTTGGAGTTATGTTTCATGTTAGGGTTAAGGTTAGGGTTAGGTTTACTTAGAATAATGGTTAGGGTTAGGGTTCTTGTTAGGGTAGAGTTAGGGATAGTGTTAGGTTTAGGTTTAGGTTAGGGGTTAGTGTTAGTATTAGGGTTCAATTTTGTGTTTGCATTAGGGCTAGGTTTAGGTTTAGGTTTAGTGTTAGCATTAGGGTTAGAGTTAGGGTTATTTTTAGGGTTATGGTTACAATTCAGTTTCGTGTTAGGATTAGGGTTAGGGTTAGTGTTAGCGATATGGTTAGATTTAGGGTTAGGCTTACTATTAGTGTTAAGGTTAGAATTAGGGTTATGGTTAGGAATAGTGTTAGGGTTAGGCATAGATTTAGAGTTAGTGTTAGGGTTAGGGATAAGGTCAGGATTAGTGTTATATTTAGGTTTAAGTTTAAGGTTAGTGTTATGGTTAGGTTTAGGGTTAGATTTAGTTTTAATATATGGGTTATGGTTAGGGTTAGGGCTAGGGATTGGGTTAGACTATGTTAGTGTTAAGGTTATGGGTCGGGTTAGGGTTATGATTAGTATTAGGGTTAGGGTTATGGTTTGTGTTAGGGTTAGGTTTAGGGTTAGCATTACGGTATTAGGGTTAGAGTTAGTGTTAGGTTTAGAGTTATTGTTAGGGTTAAGTTTATTGTTGAGGTTAGTGTTAGGGTCAGGGTTAGGTTTAGGGTTAGTATTAGGGTTAGGTTTAGTCTTAGGGTTTGTGTTAGGTTTAGAGTTAGGTTTAAGCTTAGTTTTTTATTAGGGTTAGGGTTAGTGTTAGGTTTAGTGTTAGGGTTCAAATTAGGGTTAGTGTCAGGGTTAATGTTAGGTTTAGGGTTAGTGTTATGGTTAGGGTTAGGGTTTTTGTTAGGTTTAGAGCTAGGGTTTGTTTTAGGGTTATATTGAGGGTTACAGTGAGGGTTTGCGTTAGAATTACAGTTAGAGTTTATGTTAGGAATAGTGTTTGGGTTAGGTTTAGTTTTGGGTTTAGGCTAAGTTTTAAGATTAAGGTTAGGATTAGGGTAAGGGTGAATGTTAAGGTTAGTGTTAGGGTTAGGTTTATGTTTAGGATTACCATTGTGGTAAAGATTAGGTTTAGGGTTAGGGTTAGTGTAAGGGTACTGTTAGGGTTACGGTTAGGGTTAGTGTTAGGGATAGGATTAGGTTTAGGTTTAGGTTTACTCTTAGGGTTAGGGTTTGGGTTAGTGTTAGGGTCAGCTTTATGGTTTGTGTAAAGGTTAGGGTTAGTTAGGTTTAGGGATAGGGTAACTTTTTGGGTTACGGTTTTGTTAGGTTAGTGTTATGTTTAATGTTAGATTAAGGGTTAGTGTTAGGGTTATGGATAGGGTTAGGGTTAGGTTTCGTGTTAGCATTAGGGTTAGAGTTAGTGTTAGCATTAGAGTTTTGTTTAAGGTTACATTTTGTGTTAGTGTTTGAGTTAGGATTAGGAATATTGTTAGGGTTAGGTATAGGTTTAGGGTTAGTTTAAGGGTTAGGGCTAGGGTTAGGGGTAGGGTTAGTGTTATGAATACAGTTAATGTTATGATTAGGGTTCTTGTTAGGTTTAGGGTTAGGGTTATGATTAGGGTTAGTTTTAGAGTTAGGGTTAGGGTTATTGTTCTGGTTAGGGTTAGGTTCAGTTTTAGAGTTAAGGTTATGGTTAGGGTTAGTGTTAAGTTTAGTGTTAGGATGAAGCATATGGTGTGTGTTAGGGTAGGGTTTAGGTTTAGGGTTTCTGTTAGGTTTAGGGAAAGGGTAAGGTTTATGGTTATGGTTAGGATTAGGGTTTGAGTGAGGCTTAGGTTTCAGTTTATGCTTAGGTTTAGGGTTACACATAGGTTAGGGTTAGTGTTAGGGTTAGGTTAGGGTTAAGTTTAAAGTTAGTGTTAGGTTTCGGGTTAGAGTTTGGGTTAGGATTAGTGATAGGGTTGGGGTTGGGGTTAGGGTTAGTGTTAAGATTAGGGTTAGGTTTAGCATTAGGGTTAGTGTTAGGGTTAGGGTTTGTGTTTGTGTTAAGGTTTGTGTTAGGGGTATGGTATGAGTTAGGGTTAGGTTTATGTTTGGCTTAGGATTAGGGTTGGGATTAGGTTTATTGTTAGGGTTATGGTTATGTTTAGGATTAGTCTTAGGGTTAGGGTTAGGTTTAGGTTTTGTGTTAGGGTTAGGTTTGGGGTTAGGGTTTCTGTGAGAGTGTTAGTGTTAAGGTTCATGGTTGGATTAGTGATAAGGTTAGTGCTAGGTTTAGTTGTAGATTTATGGTTACATATATGGTTAGGATTCTGGTTCGTGTTAGGGTTAGGTTTAGTTTTAGGGTTAGTTTCAAATTTAGGGTTAGGCTTAGTGTTAGGTTTATGTTTAGGTTTAGGATCAGGAATAGTCTTAGCATTAGGGATAGGTTTAGGGTTAGTTTTTTAATGAAGGTTAAATGTAGGCTTAGTGTTTAGTTTATGGTAAGGGTTAGAGTTAACCTTACAATTAGTATTAGGGTTAGAATTATGGTTAGGGTTAGGGTTAGTGTTAGGTTTAATTTTAGGGTTAGCGTTAGTGTTATATTTAGGGTTAGTGTTAGGGTTAATTTTAGGGTTAGGGTTAGGTTTAGGGTTAATGTTAGTTTTAGAGATAGTGTTAAGGTTAGTGTTAGGTTTAGGGCTAGGTTTAGGCTTAGGGTTAGTTATAGGGTTGTGGTTAGTGTTAGTGTTAGTGTTAGGGTTACATTAGGTTTAGGTAAGGGTTAGATTTAGGGTTAGATCACGTTAGATTTATGGTTTGGTTTAGGGTTAGTTTTATGGATTGTGTTAGGGTTAGGTTTAGGTTTAGTGTTAGGGTTAGGGTTAGTGTTAGGGTTCATGTTAGTTTTAGGATTGGGCTTTGTGTTAGGGTTATTTTTAGGGTTAGAGTTAGGCTTAGTGTTAGTGTTACAGTTAGGTTTAGTTTTAAGTTTAGAATTAGTGTTTGGGTAGTGGTTAGAGTTAAGTTTCGGTTAGTGTTTGGGTTACCGTTAGGTTTAGAATTAGGGTTAGGTTTTTGGTTTAGGGTTAGGTTTAGGGTGAGTTTTAAAGTTAGGTTTAGGGTTAGGGTTAGTGTTACAATTATGGTAAGGATTAGGGTTTGGTTTAGGGTTAAGGTTAGGATTAGTCTTAAGTTAGTGTTAAGGTTACAGTTATGGTTAGTGTTAGGGTAGGGTTAATATAAGGGTTAGGTTTTTGGTTAGGGTTAGTGTCAGGATTAGGGTTAGGTTAGGGTTAGGGTTAGGGTTCATGTTAGGGCTAAAATTACAGATAATGTTAGGTTTAAGTTAGGCTTAGGGGTAGGGTTAGAGTTACTGTTAGTTTTAGGGTTAGGGTTAAAATGAGAGTTAGAATAAGTGTTCGGGTTAAGGTAAGGGTTATTTTTAGCTTTAGGGTTAATGTAAGGCTTAGGTAAGGTTTAGGGTTAAGGTTAGGGTGTGGTTTTGATTAGGGTTACTTTTAGGGTTAGAATTAGGGTTACTTTTTGGCTTAGGGTTAGTGTTAGGTTTAGTGTTAGGGTTAGTTCAGGTTTAGGGTTATGGTTACTGTTAGAGTTAATGATAGGTTTAGGGTTAGGGTTAGTGTTAGGGTTAGGATTAGGGTTACGGTTAGGTTTAGTGTTAGGTTTAGTTTTAGGTTTCATGTAAGTGTTACATTTATGGTTAGTGTTAGTTTTAGGGTTAAGATTAGGGTTAGTGTTAGTGTTAGGGTTAGGGTTCGGTTTAGGATTAGTGTTAAGGTTAATGTTAGTGTTAGTTTTAGGGTTAGTGTTAGGGTTCATGTTAGCGTTAGGGTTAGGGTTAGTATTAGGTTTAGGTTTAGGGTTAGTTTTAGTATTTGGGTTAGGGTAAGGGAAAGTGTTAGGGTTAGGGTTAGGTTTAGTGTTAGTTTTAGGGTTGGCCTACTGTTAGGTTTAGAGTTAGTGTTAAGTTTACGTTTAGGGTTAGTTGTAGGTTTAGGGTGAGGGTTATGGTGAGCTTTAGGATTAGTGTAAGGGGTAGGGTTAGGGTTAGTTTTAGTGTTAGGTATGGGGTTCATGTTAGCATTAGTGTTACGGTTAGTGTTAGTGATAGGATTAGGTTTTGGGTTAGCTTTACTCTTAGTGTTAGGATTGGGATTAGGTATAGTATTAGGGATAGGTTTAGGGTTAGTGCTAGGGTTAGAGTTAGGGTTAGTATTATGGTTAGTTCTAGGGTTAGTATAGGGTTAGTTTTAGAGTTAAAGTTAGGGTTATGTTTAGGGTTAGTTTTAAGGTTAGGGTTAGGGTTTGGGTTATGTTTAGGGTTAGATTTAGAGTTAGGTTTAAGATTATGGTTAGTTTTAATATTAGTGTTAGGTTCACGGATATATTTTGTGTTAGGGTAAGGTTTAGGTTTAGAGTCTCTGTTAGGGTTAGTGATAAGTTTAAGTTTAGGGATATGGTTAAGTTTAGAGTTAGAATGAAGCTTAGGATTAAGTTTAGAGTTAGTTTTAGGGTTACGGGTAGGATAGGGTTAGTGTTAGTGTTACGGTTAGTGTTAGGGTTAGGGTTAAGGTTTTTCTTAGGGCTAGGGTTAGGTGAGGGTTAGTTTTAGGGTTAGGTTTAGTGTATGTGTTAGTGATAGGGTTAGGGTTAAAGTTAAAAATAGTGTTAGGGTTAAGGATATGTTTAGGGTTACTTCTGGGTGAGGGTTAGGGCTAGAATAAGTGTTATGGTAGGGTTAGGGTTTGGTTAATGTTTCGGTTATTGTTAGGGTTAGTGTTATGGTTAAGGTTAATTTTGGGGTTAGGGTTAGGGTTCGGATTAGTGTTAGATTTAGTTTTAGAATTAGGGTTAGGGTTAGGGTTAGGGTTAGGTTAGTGTTAGGGTAAGAATTATGGTTTGTGTTAGGGTAAGGTTTAGGTTTAGGTTTTCTGTAAGGGTTAGGGTTAAAATATAGGTTTAGAGTTAGGGTTAGGGTTTGGGTTAGTGTTATGTTTTGGGTTATGGTTAGGTTTAGGATTAGTGTTTGGGTTAGTGTAATACATAGTTTTAGGGTTTAGTGCTAGGGTTACAGTTAGGGTTAGTGTTACAGTTAAGGCTATGGTTAGGAAGAGGGTTAGAGTGAAATGTAGGGTTAGGGTTAGTTTTACAGTTACAGGTAGGTTAGGTATAGGGTTAGTTTTAGGCTTAGTGTAACTGTGTTAGGGTTAGGGTTATGGTTAGTGACAAAGTTAGTGTAGCGGTTAAGGTTAGTGTTAGATTAAAGTTAGTGTTAGTGTTAGGGTTAGTGATCATGTTAAGGTTAGGGTTACAGTTAGGTAAGGGTTAGGGTTAGTGTTAGGTTATGGTTAGGGTTATGTTTTGCTATAGGGTTTGTGTTAGGTTTACAGTGAGGATTATGTTTAGGGTAAAGTTAAGTTTAGGGTTAGGGTTAGGGTTAGGGTTAGAGTTAGGATTAGGTTTATTGTTAGGGTTAGGTTTAGGGTTAGGGTTAGTGTTAGGTTTATGGTTATGGTTAGGGTTTGTGTTAGGGATAGGGTTAGTGTTAGGGTTAGGTTTAGGATTAGGGTTTGGGTTAGGGTTACGTTTAGCATTATTGTTAGGTTTAAGATTAGTTTTGGGGTTACTATTAGACTTAGATTTAGGGTTAGTGTAGGGTTAGAGTTAGGGTTAGTGTTACAGTTAGGATTAGAGTTATGGTAAGGCTTAGAAGTAGTGTTAGTTTAGGGTTAGGGTTAGGGTTAGAGTAAGTGTTATGGTTAGGGATAGAGATAGGTTTAGGGTTATTGTTAGGATTCGTTTTAGGTTTATGTTTAGGATTAGGGTTAATGTTCGTGTTAAAGTTACTATTAGGGTTAGGTTTTGTGTTAGGTTTAGTTTTAGGGTTTATGTCAGAGTTAGGATTAGGGTAAGTGTTAGGGTTAGGGCTAAGTTTATTGTTAGGGTTAGGTTTAGGTTTAGGGTTAGTTTAACGTTAGGGTTATTATTAGGGTTAGGCCAGGATTGTGTTTAGGTTTATGGATAGAGAAAGGGTTAGTGTTATTGATACGTTTGGTATAGGGTTAGAGTTATGGTTAGGGATAGGGTTAGGATTAGGGTTAAGTTTAGGGTTAGGGTTAGTGTTATATTTAGGACTAAGTTTAGGGTTAGGTTTTGTTAGTGTTAGATTCACATTTAGGGTAAGGGTTAAGGTAAGGTTTAGGGTAAGGGTTTGGATAAGGTTTAGGTTTAGGGATAGGGTTAGGGTTAAAATTATTGTTAGTGTAGGTTTAGGGTTAGGGTGAGTGTTAGGTTTAGGGTTAGGATTTGCCTTAGGCTTACGTTTAGGATTATGTTTAAGGTTCTGGTTACAGTTAGGATTAGAGTTAGGGTTAGGGTTAGGTGAGTTATGGTTCAAGATAGGGTTAGGGTTAGGGTTAGTGTTAAGGTTAGGTTTAGGATTAGGTTTAGGATTCGGTTTAGTTTAGGGTTAGGATAAGGTTTTGGGTTCATGTTACCATTAAGATTAGGGTTAGTGTTAGCTTTAGTTTTAAAGTTAGGGTTAGGTTTAGGGTTAGGGTCCGTGTTAGGGTTAGGGTTAGGGTGAGACTTAGGTTTAGGGTTAGTCATAGGATTAGGTTAAGTTTAGGGTTAGCTTATGGTTAGAATTAGGGTGAGGGTTGGAGTTAGGCTTGGGATTAGGGTTATTGTTAGGGTTAGTGGTAGGGTTAGGATTAGGCTTAGTTTTAGGGTAGGGTTAGGGTTTGAGTCAAAATTAGGGTTAGTGTGAGTGTTAGAGTTAGTGTTAAATTTAGGTTTAGGGTTGCTTTTAGGGTTAGAGTTAGGGCTAGGTTTATGGTTTGTATTAGGATTAGGGTTATGTTGAGTGTTAGGGTTAGGGTTAGGTTTAGGGTTATGGAAAAATTTTGGTTTAGGATTAGGGTTAATATTAGAGTTAGTATCAGTTTTAGGGTTAGGGTTAGGGTGAGTGTTAGGGTTAGGATTTAGGTTAGTGTAAGCTTTAGTGTTAGGGTTTGTCTTGGGGTTACAGTTAGGGTTATGGTTAGGGTTATGATAAAAGTTAGAATTAGGGTTAGAGTTAGGTTTAGGGTTAGTTTTATGTTAGGGTTATGCTTAGGAATATGGTTAGTGTAAGGGTTAGGGTAAGGGTTAGGGTTAAGATTAGTGTTATGGTTAGGTTTAGGGTTGGGGTTAAATTAGGGTTAGGGTTTGATTTATGGTTCATGTTAGGATTAAAATTAGGGTTTGTGTTAGGTTTAGGTTTAGGGTTAGTGTTAAGGTTAGGTTTAAGATTAGGTTTATATTTAGTGTTAGGGTTAGAGTGAGGGTTAGTGTTAGGGTTAGGGTTAGGCTGAGTTAGTTTTGGGTTAGGTTAGCGTTAGGGTTAGGATTACGGTTCGTGTTAGGGGTAGGGTAAGGTTTAGTGTTAAGATTAGTGTAAGTGTTAGGGTTAGGGTTAGGATTAGGGTTAGATTTATGGTTCATGTTAGGATTAAAATTAGGCTTCATGTTAGGTTTAGATTTAAGGTTAGTGTTAGGGTTAGGGTTAGTGTTAGGGTTATGTTTAGGGTTAGGGTTATATTTAGTGTTAGGTATAGGGTTAGGGTTAGTGTTAGGGTTAGGGTTAGGTTGGAGTTAGGGTTAGAGTTAGATTTGGTTTAGGGTTAGGATTAGGGATAGTGTTAGGTTTAGGGTAAGGGTTAGGGTTAAGATTAGTGTTAAGGTTAGGGTTAGAATTTGGGTTAAATATGGGTTAGGGTTAGATTTATGGTTTGTGTTTGGATTAAGGTTACAGTTAGTGTTAGGGTTAGCTTTAGAATTAGGGTTATATTTAGTGTTAGTTTTAGGATTATGGTTAGTGTTATGTTTAGGGTTAGGATTAGGGTTGGGGTTGGTGTTACAATAAGGATTAGTGTTAGGGTTAGTATTATGTTTAGTGTTCGGGTTTGAGTTATATTTAATGTTAGTGTTAGTGTTATTGTTAGGGTTAGAATTAGTGTTAGGGTTAGTGTTAGGTTTAGGCTTAGGGTTAGGGTGAGGCTTAGCTTTATTTTCATGGTGAGGGTTAGCTTTAGGATTAGGATTAGGTTTGTGTTTAGGGTTGGGGTTAGGTTTAGGTTAAGGTTAGTGTTTAGTTTACGGTTAGTGTTAGGGTTATGGTGAGGGTAAGTGTTACAGAGAAGATTAGTGTTAGGGTTGTGTTCGGGTTAGGATTAGGGTTAGGTATCGTATTAGGGATACGGTTAGGGTTGGTGTTAGTTTTTGGTTTAGGGTGAGGGTTAGAGTTTGGGTTAGGGTTAGTGTTAATTTTAGCTTAGTATTAGTGTTAGGGTTAGGGTTAGTTTTAGATTAGGTTAACTCTTAGGGTTATGGTAAGGGTTAGGTTAGGGTTAGGGTTAGGGTTAGAGTTAGGGTTCGTGTTAGGGTTAGGTTTAGTGTTCAGGTTAGTGTTAAGATTAGGGTTAGGGTTAGGGTTAGCGTTAGTGTTTGGGTTTGGGTTATAGTTAGGTTTAGGTTTATTGTTAGTGTTTGAATTAGGGTTAGTATTAGGTTTAGTGTTAGGGTTAAGGAGAAGGTCAGCATTAGGTTTCAGGTGATGGTTAGGGTTACGGTTAGGTTAGGGTTAGGTTTAGGGTTAGGTTAGGTTTAGGTTTTTGGTTTGAGTTAGGGTTTGTGTTAGAATTAGGGTTAAGTTTAGGGTTAGGGTAACATTAGGGTTAGGGTTAGGTTGAACATTAGGTTTAGTATTCGGGTTAGGTTTAGGGTTATGTTTAGGTAAGGGTTTGGTTTAGGGTTAGGGTTACAGTTAGGATCATGGTTAGGTTTAAAGTTAGGGTTAGGGTTAGTCTTAGGGTTAGTGTTAGCTTTAGGGTTAGTGTTAGAATTAGTGTTAGCGTTAGGGTTAACATTTGTGTTAGGGTTAGGATTAGGTTTGGGTTTGTGTTAGGGTTGGGGTTAGGGATAGTTTTATGGTTAGTATTAGTATTAGTATTAGTATTATTTTTTGTGTTAGGGTTAAGGTAGGGTTAAGACTTAGGGTTTGTTTTAGGTTTAGGGTTAGAGTTAGTATTATCATTAGGGTTAGGATTAGGGTTAGTTTTATGGTTAATGATAGGGTTAGGGTTAGTGTTACATTTAGGATAATGGTTAGTTAGGTTTTCTCTTAAGGCTAGTGTTATGGGTAAGATTAGAGTTATGGTTAGTATTTGTGTTAGGGTAAGGTTTAGGGTTAGATTAAGGATTTGGTTTAGGATAGGGTTAGGGTTAAGGTTAGTGGTAGGATTTGTGTTAGGGGTAGGTTTATGGTAACTTTAAGTTAGGTTTACTGGTAGGATTAGGGTTAAGGTTAGTGTTAGTGTTAGCCTTAGTGTTAGGGTTACTGTTAGGTTTAGGGTTTGTGTTAGGGTTAGCTTTAGGTTTAAAATTAGTGGTAGGTTTAGGGTTAGGTTAGTTTTAGTGTTAGGGTTATGGTTACAGTTCATGTTAGTGTTAAAGTTAGGGTTAGGGTTAGGGTTAGCAACGGTGTTAGGGTTAGGGAGAGGTTTATTGTTAGGTTTAGGGTTAGTGTTATATTTAGAGCTAGGATTAGTGTTAGGGTGAGTGTTAGGGTTAGCATTAGGGTTAGGTTTAGGGTTAGAATTAGGTTTAGCATTAGGGTTAGGATTAGGGTTAGTATTAGGGTTAGTGATAGGGTTAGGGTTAGTGTTACATTTAGGGTTATGGTCAGGTTTAGATTTTGTTTTAGGTTTAGTGTTATGGTTAACATTAGAGTTAGGGTTAGTGTTCGGGTTAGGGTAAGTTTTAGGGTTAGGTTAAGAGTTAGTGTTAGGTTTTTGTTATGTTTAGCTTTATGGACAGGGTTAGGGTTAGGGTTAGTATTAGCATTAGGGTTTGGGTTAAGTTTAGGGTTAGGGTTAGGGTTAGTGTTATGATTTTTGTTAGGGTTAGGGTTATTGTTAGGGTTAGGGTTATGTTTAGGATTAGGGTTAGGTTCAGTGTTAGTGTTAGGGTTAGAGTTGGGGTTAGGTTTAGGGTTAGGTTTAGTGTTAGGTTTGGGTTTCTTTTAGTGTTAGGGTTAGGGTTAGTGTTACTGTTATGGTTATCATTGGGATTAGGTTTAGTGTTATGATTAGTGTTAGTGTTAGGGTTTGATTTAGGGTTAGTGTAAGGGTTAGTGTCAGGGTTAAGGTTAGGGTTAGTGTTAGTGTTAAGGTTACTGTTAGGTTTAGGGTTAGTGTTAGGATTAGGGTTAGGGTTAGGGTTAGTGTTAGGGTTAGGGTTAGGGTTGAGGTTCATCATAGTGTTAGGTTTAGAGTTAGAGTTAACATCAATGTTAGGGTTAAGGTTAGAGTTAATGTTAGGGTTAGGGTTAGGTATAGTGTTAGGTTTAGGAATATGTTTAGGATTAGTGTTAGGGTCATGGTTATGTTTAGAGTTAGTGTATTGGTTATGGTTAGGATGGGGTTAGGGTTATTGTAAGGGTTAGGGTTAGGTTTAGTTTTAGGGTACGGGTTAGGGTTAGGGTTAGTGTTAGGTTTAAGGTTAGAGTTTGAGATAAGATTAGAGTTTGGGTTAAGTTTAGGGCTAAGGTTACAGTTAGGATTTGG
Organism: Marmota monax; assembly: GCF_021218885.2. NCBI lineage: Eukaryota > Metazoa > Chordata > Mammalia > Rodentia > Sciuridae > Marmota > Marmota monax. Next base: position 200,121 of record NW_026692220.1, read on the forward strand.
GTTTGGGTTAGGGTTAATGTTAGTGTTAAACTTTGCGTTAGAGTTAGTGTTAGGTTTAGGCTCATGATTAATGTTAGGGTTAGGGAAAGTTTAGCGTTAGGGTTAGGATTATGTTTACGGTTAAGGTTCGTGTTAGGGTTAGGATTAGGGTATATGTTAGGGTTCGGTTTAGTTGAGTGTTAGGGTTATTGTTAGGTTTAAGTTTGGTGTTACTCTTTGGGTTAGGGTTAGGGTAAAGGATAGTGTTAGGGTTAGTAATAGGTTTAGAGTGTTAGAGTTAGGTTTATGGTTAGTGTTATGGTTAGGTTTAGGGTTAGGTTTAGGGTTATTGTTAGTGTTAGCCTAAGGGTTATAGACAGGGTTAGGGTTAGGATTAGTGTTGGGTTTAGGATAAGAAGTAGGGTTACTTTTAAAGTTAGGGTTGGATTTAATGTTAGGGTTAGTGTTAGTTTTAGTGTTAGGGTTAGGTTAGCGTTTTTAGGGTTAACTTAATGATTTATGTTAAGGTTAGTGTTAGGGTTAGTGTTAGGGTTACAAATAGGATTAGGCTTAGTTTTAGGGTTAGGGTTAGGTTTATAGTTAGTGTTAGGGTTAGGTTTACGGTTAGGGTTAGTATTAGGGTTAGGGTTAGTGTTAAGTTAGGTTTAAGGGTAGGATTAGGGTTAGGGTTAGGGTTAGTGTTAGTGTTAGGGATTGCATTAGGATTAATCTTGTACTCATAGTCCTAGCCCTAACCATAAAACAAACCCTAGCCCTCATGCTATCCCTAAATCTAGGCTTAATCATAATCCTAACCCTAACCATAGCCCTAATCCTAATTCTCAATCTCACCCTACCTCTAAACCTAGATATAACACCATCTCTTACACTAAACTTAATCCTAAATTTAACTCTAACTCTAGGCTTTAGCTAAACACTGACCATAGACATAATCCTTTACCTAATTTAGCTCTATCCCTACATCTAACTCTAATCTTAGCCCTTAAACTAACTCTAACTCTCACACTAGCCCTATCACTAGATCTAACCCTATCCCTTACCATGAGCCTAACACTATGCCTAATCCTTGCCATATCCTTAGTTCTAGCCCAACCCCTAGATCTAACCATAACTCTAAATCTAACCCTAAACCCAAGCCTAAGCCTAACACTAACACTAACCCAAACCCTAAAGCTAATCATAAAACTAGCCCTAACCCTATACTTAGCAGAAAAAAAAAACTGAGCCATAGCCCTAACCCTAAATCTTAATTTAAACCAACCCCAACTCTACACCTAGATCTAACCCTAGCCTTAATTTAAGTCCTAACCCTTATCTGTAAACTAACCTTTACCCTAACTCATATCCTAAACTCTCTAGCTCTAAACACTACTCAAACCTTAAACCAAAACCTAACATTAACCCTAGCCCTTTTTTGAGTCCTAAACCTAATCTTGACCCTGATTCATATTCTAACATTAACCCTAGGTCTAAATATCACTCTAACCTTAAACCTAACCCTAACACTAGACCTATCCCTACCCCTAATCCTAAAACTAACCCTAAATGTAATTCTAGTTCTTACATTAGCAATTGCCCTAACCCTAACACAGAAACTAGCCCTCTTCTGAGCCCTAAACCTATCTTTAACCCTAACCCTACCCTAACTCTAGCCCTAATCCTAGCTCTAACCCTATCTATTACCCTAAGCAAAATCTTAACCCTAATGGTAACCCTAGACCTTTCCTTAATCCTTAGGCTAACAAAATTCTAACCCCATTATTAATCCTGAACCTAGCCCTCATTCTAGCTATAATGCTATCCCAAAATTTAACACTAAACCTGACCCTTATGCTGAGCCTAATACTAATCCGATGTCTAAACCTGACCCTAAACCTAGACCAAATCCTAACATTGGCCCTACCAGTAAACTTATTCCTAAACCCAAACCTATCACTAGCCATAGACTAAAACTTAATTCTAAATCTAGCCTTAACTCTATCCCTAGACCTAAACAAAAACCTAGTCCTACCCCTAACAATATCCCTTACCCTAACCCCCAAACTAACCCTACCCCTAGACCTAAACCTAGTCCTAATTCTGGTTCTAACCCTAACTCTAACCCAAACACTGACCCTGCCTATAACAGTAAACCTATCTCTAAACCTGACTCTAACCGAAAATCTAACCCTAACACTTGATCTAGCAATAAACCTAACCCTAAAAATAGCCCTAATCATAACCATAGCTCTTACATTACCCACAGCCAAAACCATAGGCCTAAACCTAACACAAAACACTAGAGATAATCCCAGGCCTAACCCTAGCCATAACCCTACCCGAATCCTTGTCTTAGTCCTAACCCTAGCTCAAAGACTAATCCTTACTGTAAGAATAAACCTAGAACTATCCCTAAATCTAACCCTAATCCTAGCCCTAATCCTAAACTTAATCCTATGCCTAACCCTAGCTCTAAACCTACGCATTACCCTAAAACTTATCTTAACCCTATTAGTAACCCTAGCCTTAACCCTAACCCTAAACAGAAAACTAACCGCAGACTTAACCCTAAACCTATCACTTGCTATAGCCCTAACCATAGCTCAAACACTAACCCTTAATATAAACCTAAACATAACCATAGCCCTAACCCTAACCATAAACCTAAATCTAACCCTAACCCTAACCCTAAAACAAAATCTAACCATATTCATTACCTTAACCCTAACCCTAACCCTAGTGATAACCCTAACTATAACCATAAACCTAACCCTAAACCTACCATAATCATATTCGCACACCTAACCCTGAACCTAACCCTTGTTCTAGCCCTAAGCATAGCTCAAAACTTAACTCTTACACTAAACATAACCTTAACACTAACCCTAGTTCTAACACTCACCCTCACCCTAAATCAAGACATAATCCTAACCATAACTCTAGCCCTAACTTTACCTCTAACTGTATCCATTAACCTAATCATAACCCTTACCCTAATGCTAACCCTAGGCCTAACCCTAACCCTATTGTTAACCCCAATGCTATTAATTACGCTAAACCTAACCTCAACCCAAAGTGTAATACTAATATTACCCTAACTGTAATCCTAATACTAATTCGAGCCCTAACCCTAAACTCAAACCTAAACCAAACCGTAAAACTGACCCTGACACAAATAATTCCCCTAGCTCTAAACCTGACCCTTACCCTAAACTTAACCCTTACATGAGACCTAGCCAAAAACCTAACCCTAAAACTATCCCTAACCATAACCCTAGACCTGACATTAGCCCTAGACAAAATGCTAGCCCTGATTCTAACAAAAATTCTAGCCCTTATTTTAGCCCTAATTATGGCCTAATCATAACCCTAACCCTAACCCTAGCCCTAATGCTAACACTAACCCTAGCCCTAATTTAGCCCCATCCCTAACATAACTCTAAGCCTAGACCTAAGACTAAGTCTAACTATCACCCTAGCCCTAAAACTAGTTCTAATCCTATACCTTACAAAATCCCTAATCCTAGACCTAACCCTATGCCTAACCTTAGTCCTTTCTTTATCCCTTGCTCTAACCCTAGATTAAACCTAACTCTATATCTAACCCTAAGCCTAAATCTAAACCTAATAATAGCCCTAACCCTAACCTTAATGCTATTCCTAAAAGTAGTCCTAACTCTAGCCTTAGCTTTAATATAAAACTGAGACATAGCCCTAAGCCTAACCCCTAACCTAGACCAAGGCAAAACCCTACACCTAGCCTTAAACCTAGCCCTAATTTGAGTTTTAAGCCAAATCCTAAAATTAACCCTGAACCTGACTCTGACCTTAAAACTAACCCTAGATTTAAACATCACCCTAACCCTAAACCTAAACCTAACACTAGACCAAGCCCTAACTCTAACCCTAAAACTCACCCTAATTGTAAAACTAGTACTTACATTAGCCATAACCCTAAACCTAGCTGTAACTTAACCCAAAACCTAGCCCTAATCCGAGCCTAAACCCCATCTTTAACCCCAACCCTAATTTTAACCCTAAACGTAGCACTAACGATAATTATAACCCTAGCCATAATTCTTGCTCTAATGCTATCCATTAACCTAACCATAATCTTAACCCTAATGGTAACCCTAGGCCTAAATCTAACTCTATACCTAATCCTAACCCTATCCCTAACCTAACTCTAAGATTAGTGCTAAGACTAAGTCTAACTCTCACTCTAGCCCTAAAACTAGTTCTAAACCTATCCCTTACCAGAACCCTAATGCAAGCCCTAAACCTAGGCCTAACCTTAGCCCTTTCCTTAGCCCTTGTCCTAACCATAGATCTAAACCTAACTCTATTATCTAATATAAATCCATTACCATAAACCTAATCGGAAACCTAAAATTAATTCTATCAGTACCCTAATCCTAACCTTATGCTAATTTGAGCCCTAAATTTAAATCTTAACCTATCACAAACACTAATAACGACTGTGACCCTAATAATACCCTTAGCTCAAAACCTGACTCTAAACCTAAACCTAACCCTCAATCTAGATAGAGCCATAAACCTATCCCTAAAACTAAATTTAAATCCAACACTGGACCTGAAATTAGCCACAATCCTAATCCTAGCCCTAAACGTAGCTTTAATCCTAACCCAAACCATAATCTGAGCTTTAACCCTAATTCTAACCCTAACTCTAGCCCTAAACCTAGCTATAACCCCATCCCTTACCCTAAACCTAACCATAACCATAAACCTAACCCTAACCCTCACCCTAACCCTAGGCCTAACACTAACACTAACCCTAGCACTAATCTTAGCTCTAATTTAAACCTATTCTAACCCTAAACCTAGCCCTAAAACTAATGCTAACTCTTGTGCTAGCCCTTGCCCTGGTTCTATTCTTAGCCCTAGCCCTGACCCTTGATCTAAACCTAACTCTAAATCTAAACCTAACTCTAAATTTAACTGTAACCACAAGCCTAAATCAAACTCTAACACTAGCCTTAACCGTAACACTAATCCTAATACTTGCCCTACCACTAGGCCTAGCCATAAAATAAAACCAAGCCATAGCCCTAATCAAATCCCATACCCTAGACCAAACCCTAACCGTACACCTACCCTTAACCCTAACTCTAAAAGTAAACCTAACCCTTACCCTGACTCTGACCCTAACTCTAATCCTAGCTCTAAACATCACCCTAACCTTAAATTAATCTTAACATTAGACCTAGCCTTAACCCTAATGCTAAAACTAGCCTTAATCATAACCCTAGTTTGCACATTAGTCGTTGTCCTAACACTAGCCCTAACCCTAACACAAATCCTACCCGTGATCCAAGTCCTAAACCTTAGCTTTAATCTTAACCCTAACACTAGCCCTAACCATAACCATAACCTTAGCCTTAACCCTAGCTCAAATCTATCCCTTACCCATAGCCAAACACTAAAACAAATCCTAACCCTAGTCTTAACCCTAACCCTTAGCCTAACTTAAACTCTAACCGTAATACTAGGCCTAACCCTAGGCCTCATTTTAGCTCTAACCCTAACCCTGATGCTTATTATGACCTTAACAGTAACCCTAGGTCTAAACCTGATACCAACCTTAAACCAAATACTAACACCAAGAACCAAAGCTAATCCTAAATATAGCTATAACTCTAGCCCTAGACCTAAACAAAAACCTAGCAGTAGGCCTCACAATAACCCTTAACCTAAACAAAACACTAATCCTACACATAGACCTAAACCTAGTCCTAATTTTGGCTCTAATGCTAACCCTAACCCTATCCTGAACACTGACCCTGACCCTAACACTAAACCTAACTTTAAACCTGACACTAACCAAAAATCTTGACCTAACACTAGACATAGCCATAACCCTAACACTAAAACCAGCCCTAAACATAACCCTAGCTCTTATATTATCCATAGTCGTACCCCTAGCCCTAAACCTAACACAAAACCTAGCCCTAATCCTAGGCCTAAACTTAGCTCTAAGCATAATCCTCAACCTAAACCTAGACCTAAACCTAGCCCTAACTCTAAACCTCGCCTTAGACCTAACCCTAGCTCAAAGTCTAACCCTTTCACTGAACATAAACCTAGCCCTAATCCTAGTCCTAATCCTAATGTTAACCGTAGCCACAACACTAGCTCTAACCATATCCATTGCACTAACCCTAACCCTAATTCTAATTGTAATCCTATCCCTAATACTAAACCTAAATCTAACCATAAATGTAAATCTAGACCTAACCCTAAAACTAACACTAGCCCTAGCCCTAACCCTAGCTCAAACACTAAAACTTACCCTAACCTAACCATAACCCTAGCCCTAAACCTAACACTTACACTAACACTTACACTAAACAAAACCCTACCCTATCCCTAAACCTAACAGTAATCCTAGACTTAATTCAAACCATAACCTAGCCTTAACCCTAGCTCTAAATCTCTCTATTACACTAAACATAACCCTCACCCTAATGTTAACCCTAACTCTATCACTATAACTAACAGATCCATTACCCTAAACCTTAACTGAAATCTAAACTAAACCTTATCCATTACCCTAATCCTAAACCTAACCCTATCACTAATTGAGCTCTAATCCTAAACCTTAACCAAAACCAAATGCTAACTCTGACCCTAATAATACCCCTAGCACTAAAATTGTCTCTTAATCTAAACCTAACCCTAAACTAGACCTAGTCATAACCTAACCTAAAAACTACCGTTAATCGTAACCCTAGACATGATATTAGCCCTAGCCCTAGTCCTAGTCCTAACTCTAACAGAAAACCTAGCCCTCATCCTAGCCCTAAACCTAGCCTTAATCCCAACCTGAACCATAACCCAGGCCTAATCTTATCTAACCCTTACTCTAGCCCTAAACCTAGCTGTAACCCGAACTATTCCCCTAAAATTAACCCTAACCCCAATGGTAACCCCATCCCTAGCCCAACCACTAGGTCTAACCTTAACACTAACCCTAGCCTTATCCTAGCCCTAATTTAGCCCTAACACTAACCCTAAACCTAACCTCAAGCCTCCTCATAAGACTAACTCTAACTCTCTCCCTAGCCATATCCCTAGTTCTAAACTTATTCCTTACAATAACCTTAATCTTGTCTCTAACCCTAGCCCTAGCCCTAACCCTATATCTAACCCTAACTCTAAATCTAATCATAATCCTAAGCCTAAACCTCACCCTAACACGAGCCCTAACCCTGACGCTAATCCAAAATCTAGCCCTAGTACTATCCTTAGTCCTAAAACAAAACAGAGCCATAGCCCTAATCCTAACCCTTAACCTAAACCAAACGCTAACCCTACATCTAGCATTAACTTTAGACCTATTTCAAGTCCTAAACCTAACCCTAGAACTTACCCTGACCCTGACCCTAACACTATCCCTAGCTTTAAACATCACCCTAACCCTAAAATTAACCATAAAACTAGACCTAGGCCTAACCATAACCCTAAACCTAGCATAATTTTTATATTAGTTTATACATTAGCCATAGCCCTAACCCTAGCCCTAACCAAATTCAAAACCTAGCCCTAATTCGAGCCATAACTTTAACTTTAACCCTAACCCTAAACCTAACTCTTACCAAAACCTAGACCTAAACCTTACCCTAACCCTCTTCAGAATCTTAACCTTAACCCTAGCCCTATCACTAGCTCTAACCATTTACATTACCCTACCCATATCCATAACCCTAATGGTAACCCTAGGCCTCACCCTAACCTTATCCCTAACACTAACTTATCCATTACCCTAAAGCTACCCTGAACCATAAACCCAACCCTATCATTACCCTAACCCAACCCTAATGCTAATTTGAGTCCTAACCTTAAATCTTAAGCTAACCAAAACCCTAACTCTGATCCTTCCCATAATAATATAATTAGCTCTAACCCTGACCCTACCCCTGAACCTAACCCTTATACTAGACCTAGCCATAAACAAAACTCTCCCTAACAATGAACCTAGATCTGACATTTGCACAGCCATAATCCTAGCCCTAACCTTAACACAAACCATAGCCATAGCCCTAACCCTAACCCTAAACCTAGCCCTAATCCTAACCATAAACCTAGCCCTGAACTTAGCTCTAACCCTATCAATTACCCTAAACATAACCCTAATTCTAATGCTAACCCTAGATCTAAATCTAACCCTATCCCTAACTGTAACCCTATCCATTATGCTAAACTTAACCTGAACCCTAAACCTAATCCTATCATTACTCTAACCCAAACCTTAATGTTAATTCAAACCCTAAACCTACACCCTAAACTAACCAAAACCTGAAACCCAACTCTGACCCTAACAACACGCTTAGCTCTAAATTTGATTCTTAACCTAAACCTAACCCTTACACTGAACAGGCATAAACCTAACCCTAAAACTATCCCTAAACATTAGCTTAGACCTGAATTCGCCCTAACACTAATCCTAAACCTAACCCTAACACAAACCCTAGCACTCATCCTAGCCCTAAACCTAGCCTTAATCATAACCCTAACCCTAACCCTAACCTTAATTCTAACCCTCACCATAGCCTTAAACATAGCTCTATCACCATTGCTTAAACTAAACCTAACCCTAAGCCTAAAACTAACCCTAGGCCTAAACATAACCATAAACAAAGCCCTACGCCTAGCCCTAATTAAGCCCTATACCTAACCGAGTCCCTAAGCCTATCCCTAAGACTAACTCTCACTATCACCCTAGCCCTATCCTTATTTTTAACCCTATCCCTTACCATAACCCTAATCCTAGCCTTAAACCTAGACCTAATGCTAGCCCTATCTTAGCCCTAGATCTAATTCTAACTCTAAATCTAAGTGTAACCCTGAGCCTAAACCTAACCTTAACACTAGCCCTAAACATAATTCTAATTCTAAAACTAGCCCTAAACATAGACCTAGCCCTAAAACAAAACCAAGCCATTGCCCTAACTTTAAATCTTAACCTAAACCAAAACCTATCCCTACACCTAGCCCTAAACTTAGCACTAATTTGAATACAAACCCTAACCCTAAAACTACACCTGACCTTGAATTTGACCGTAATACTAACCCAAGCTCTAAACATCACCCTAACCCTAAACCTAACCCTAACACTAGACCTAAGCCTAACCCTAATCCTATAACTAGCCATTATCTTAACCCTAGTCCATGCATTGGCCGTAAATATAAACCTAGCCCTAATCCAAACCAAACCTAGCCCCAATCTGAGACGTATCACTAGTTTAACCCTAACCCTATCCCTAACCCTGTCTCTAACCCTTAATCTAAACGTATCCCTAACCCTAGCTCTAACCCTATCCCTTATCATAAGCCAACCCTAACCATAATGTTAACCCTAGTCCTAATCCTAATCCTTAGCCTAACCCAAATGCTAACCCTATTAATAGTCCTATCCTAAGCCCTAATTCTAGCTCTAAGCATAAACCAAACCCTAACACTAACCCTGACCTTATTCTGACCCTAACAGTAACAATAGGTTTAAAACTGACCCTAACCCTAAACCGGACCCTAACACTAGCACTAGTAATAACCCTATAACTATACCTAACCCTAACACTAACCATACAACTAAACCTAATCCTAAACCTAGCTATATCTCTAGCCCTAGACCTAAACAAAAAATCTAACCATAGCCCTAATGATAAACCTTAACCTAACCCAAACACTAACCCTACACCTAGACATAACCCTATTGCTATTTCTGGCTTTAACCCTAACCATAACTCTAACCCAAGCACTGACCCCGACCCTAACACTAACCATAGCTCTAAATATCACACTAATACTAACCCTAATCCTAACACTTGACCTAGCCCTAACCGTAATCACAAAACTAGCCCTAATCATAATCCTAGTTCGTACATTAGCTGTAGCCCTAACCCTAGCCCTAACCTAACTCAAAATCTGGCCCTAATCCAAGTGCTAACCCTAGCTTTAACTCTAACCCTAACCCTAATCATAACCCAAACCGTAACCCTAGCCCTAATCCTAGCACTTACCCTATAAATTACCTTAAACCAAACCCTAACCCTAATGCTAACCCTAGTCCTAACCCTAATTCATAGCCTAACCCAAACTGTAACCATATTGCTAGTCCTACCCTAACTCTTATTCTAGCTCTAACCCTAATCCAAACCCTAACCAAAAAACTAACTCTTATTCTGAACCTAAAACAAAATGTAGGTCTCAACCTGACTCTAACCCTAACATTAGCCTATGGGTAATCCTATACCTAAACCTAACACTAGCCCTAGACTTAAACCTAATCTTAAATCTAGCTATAAATATATCCCTAGACTTAAACAACAAACTAGCCATATCTCTAATAATAACCATTAACCTAACCCAAACACTAACCTTACCCCTAGACCTACCCCTAGTCCTAATTTTTGCATTAATCCAAACACTGACTCTAACTGGAACACTGACCCTGACCCTAACATAAACCTAGCTCCAAAGCTGACCCAACCCAAAACCTAATCCTAACACTAGATCTAGCCATAACCCTAACCCTAAAACTAGCCCTAATCATAACCCTAGCTCTTACATTACCAATGGCCCTTACCCAGGGCTAAACCTAACACAAAACCTAGCCCTAATCCTAGGCCCAAACCTAGCCCTAAGTGTAACCCTAAACCTACCCCTAACCCTAACTCTAACCCTATCCCTCCCCTTAGACCTAACTCTAGCTCAAAGCCTAGCCATTACATTAAACATAACCCTAGTCCTGTCCCAAACCCTATCTTAACCCTAGCCCTAATCCTAACCTTAACCATAGCTCTAACCCTATCCACTACCCTAACCATAGCCCTAATCCTAACCATAACCCTAGCCCTAACATTAGCTGTAACCCTATTCATTACCCTAAACATAGCCCTAACCCTAATGCTAACCCTAGGCTTAATCCTAACCCTATTGTAATCCATAAACCTATCCATTACCCTAAAATTAACTTGAAACCTAATCCTAACCCTATTCATTACCCTAACCCTAACACTAATCCTAACCCTATTTTGAGCCCTAAACCTAAATCTTAATCTAAACCCAATGCTTAGCCATACCCTGACCCTAATAATACACCTAGCTCTAAACTAGACCCTTACTCTAAATCTAACCCTTGCACTAGACCTTACCATAAACCTTACCCTAAATCTATCTGTAAGCATAACCCCAGACCTGACATAGCCTTAATTCAAGCCCTAACCCAAGCCAAACCGTAGCTCTCATCCGAGCTCTAAACCTATACTTAATCAAAACCCTAACCCTAATTGTAACACTTTTCCTAGCCCTAAACCTAGCTATAACCCCATCCCTTACCCTAAACCTAACCCAAACCCTAACCCTAACTCTAACTGTAGCCCTAACTTTAACCCTAAGCCTAAGCCTAACACTAACCTGACCCTAATCCTAAACCTAACCCAAACCCTAACCTTAAGACTAAATTTAACTCACGCCCTAGCCCTAGGCCTAATTCTAACCCTATCAGTTACCGCACCCCAATACTAGCCCAAAGTTTAGAATAACCCTAGCCCTAACCTTATGCCTTGACTTAACCCTAGATCTAAACCTAACTCTATATCTAACCCTAACTCAAAGGCTAAACCTATTTCTAACACTAGCCCCAAAACACTAACACTAAATTTAAAACTAGCCCTAACCCTAGCCTATCCCTAAAACAAAACTGAGCCATATCACTAACCTTCACCCTTAACCTAAACAAAACCCTAAACCTCCATCTAGCCCTACACCTAGCCCTAATTTGAGTCCTAACCCTAATCCTTAAATTAACCCTGAGCCTGACTCTGACCTTAACACTAAACCTAACTCTAAATATCATCCTAACGCTAAAACTTACCCTAACACTAGACCTAAACCTAACCCTAATTCTAAACTAGCCCTAATTATACCCCTGGTTTGTACATTAGCCGTAACCCTAAACATAATGCTAACCAAAATCTAGCCCTAATCCAAGACCTAACCCTAGTTTTAACTCTAACCCTAACACTAGTCCTAACCCTTATCCTAATCCTGGTTCTAACCCTAGACTTCACCCTGCCTCTTCCCCTATGCAAAACCCTAAATCTAATGCTAACCGTAGTCTTAATCCTAATCCTTTCCATAACCCAAATCCTACCCTATTTCTTGTCCTAACAGTAGCCTTCATTTTAGTTATAACCATAACCCAACCCTAACCCTAACCAAGACCATTATTCTGAACCTAACCCTAAATGAAACCCTAACACTAGCCCTACCCATAAACCTAAACCTAAACCTAATCCCAACACTAGCCATAGACATAAACATAATCCTAATTATAGCCATATCTCTCACCTAATACCCAAACAGAAACCTAGCCCTAGCCCTAATGATAATCCTTAACCTAACCCAAACACTAACCCAACCTCTAGACCTACCCTAGTTCTAATTTGGGCTTTAACCCTAACCCTAACCCTAACCAAAACACTGATCCTAACACTAACACTAACCTTAGCTTTAAAACTGATCCTTGGACATCCAGTGGCATAATCAGTTAGCGTGTGGTACTCATAAAACTGATCCTGACCAGAAACCGAAACCTAACACTAGACCTCGCCATAACCCTTATCATAACCCTCGCTGTTATATTACCATAGCACTAACCCCAGCTCTAAAACTAAAATCAAGCCCTAATCGTAGGCCTAAAACTAGCCCTAAGTCTAACCCTAACCCTAACCCTAGCCCTCAAGCTAACCTTAACCCTCGCCTTAGGCCTGATGCTAGCTAAAACCCTAACCCTAACCCTAAACATAAAATTAGATCTATCCCTAAACCTAACTCTAACTCTAGCCCTAATCATAACATTAACACTAGCCCTAGTACTATCTCTAAAATTATCCATTACCCTAAACCTAATCCTAATCCTAATGATAACCCTAGCTCTAACCCTAACTGTAAACCTAATCCTAGACCTAACCCTAAAACTAACCCTTGTCATAGTCCTAAGTCTAGATCAAACACTAACCCTTAACCCTAGTCCAAACCTTAACACTAATCCTAAACCTAAAACTACCCCTCACTCTAACCTGAAATCTAGCCCTATCCATTACCCTAACTCTAATGATAACTTTAGCCCTAACCCTAACAATAACCCCTAAACCTAAAACTAATATTAACCCTAACCTGACATCTAACCAACCTAACTATAATGATAACCTTAGCCCTAACACTAACACTAATCCTAACCTTAACCATAAATCTAACCCTAGACCTAACCCTAAAACTAACCCTCACCTTAGCACTAATTCTAGCTCAAAACCTAACCCATACCCTAAATCTAACCCAAACCCTAACCCTAGCCCTAGCCCTAATCCTAATCATAATTCTAGCCCTAATCCTAACCAAAACCCTAGCCTTAACCCTAGCTCTGACACTATCCATTACCCTTACAAAAACCCTAACTCAAATCCTAACCCTAGGCCTAACTCTAACCCTATCACTAACTTATCACTAAACCATTACCCTAAACTTAACCTGAATCCTAAACCTATCCCTATGCATTACCCTAATGCTAACTCTAACCCTAATGCTAACTTGAGCCTTAACCCTAAACCTTAGCCTAATCCAAAGTGAAAGCCTGATCCTGATGCTAAAAATGCACATAATTCTAATCCTGACCCTTACCTTAAACCTAACCATTATAGCCATGAACTTAACTGTATAAGTATCCCTAGCTGTAATCATAAAGTTGACATTATCCCTAGCCTTTAAACTTGCCCTAACCCTAACACAAAACCTAGCTCACATCCTAGCCCTAAACCTAGCCTTAATCCTAACACAAACCTAACCCTAGCCCTAAACCTAATTCTAAACATCACCCTAGCTCTAATCCAGCTATTTTCCCATCCCTTTCCCTAAACTTAACCCTAACCCAAACCCTAAACAGCCTTAACCATAGGCCTAAGCCTAACACTAACCCTAGACCTATTCCTAGCCCTAATTTAGCCCTAACTCTAATCCTAACCCTAGACATAATTTAGCCCTAACCCTAACCCTAACCCCAGACCTAAGACTAACAATGACTCTCTTCCTAGCCCTATTTCTAGTTCTAACCATGTCCATTACCATAATCCAAACACTAGCCCTAACATTAGCCCTAACTCTAGCCATAGCCCTAACCCTAGAATTAAACATAACCCTAAATCTACCCCTAAGCCTAAACTCACCCTAACACTAGCAATAACACACTAATTGTAAAACTACCCTTAAATTTAGCTTTAGCCCTAAAACAAAACTGAGCCACAGCACTAATCCTAATTCTTAACCGAAACCAAATCCTAACCCTACATCTAGCCCTAAGCCTACCCCTAATTTGAATCCTATTCCTAACCCTAAAACTAACCCTGACCGTGATTCAGACCCTAACACTAACCATTGTTCAAAACATTACCCTAAACTAAACCTAATCCTGAAACTATACTTAGACATAACCCTAACCAGCCCTAATCGTTACCTCAGTTTTTACATTTGCCATTTCCCTAACATTAGCCCTAACGTAACCCAAAACATAGCCATAATCCGAGATTCAACCCTAGGTTTAACCCTAAATCTAACCCTAATTTTAGCATTCTCCCTTATCCTAAACCTAACAATAACGTCCGTCCTTGTGCTAACCCTAAACCTAACACTATACTTAGACCTAACCCTAACCATAACTGTAGTCCTAACACTAGCTCTAACCTATCCATTATCCTACCCTAACCCTAATATTAATTCTCATCCTCGGCCTAACCATAACACTATCCCTAACCCTAACCTATCCATTACCCTAAATGTAACCTGAACCCTAAACCTAACCATATTTATTACCCTAACCCTATCCTTAACCCTAATTCTCATTTGAGACCTCACCCTAAACCTTAACCTAAACCAAACCCTAACCCTTACTCTAATAATATCACTACCTCTAAACCTGACACTAACTCTCATCCTAATTCTTACACTACACCTGGCCATAAACCTATCCCTAAAACTATCCCTAACCATAACTCTAAACCTAAAATTATCCCTAACTGTAATGCTAGCCCTAACCCTAAAACAAACCCTAGCCCTAATCCTAGACTGAACACTAGCTTTAATCCTAACCCCAAAATTAACTCTAGTCCTAACCCTAATTTTAGCCCTCACCCTAGCCCTAAACCAAACTGAAACATCATACCTTACCCTAACCCTAACCCTAACCCTAATCCTATACCCAAACTTAGGCCTAACTGTAATACTAACCCTATCCCTAATCCTAGCCCTAATTTAGCTCTAACCTTAACCATAACCCTAACTCTAGCCCTAAGACTAAATTTAACTCTCAACATAGTCCTATTAGTAGTTCTAAACCTATCCCTTACCATAACCCAAAACCTAGTGCTAACCGTAGCCCAAACCTGAGCCCTAACCTTTGCCCTATACCTAACCCTAACTCTAAATATAACCCTAACTCTAAATATAACCCTAATCCTAAACCTAACCTCACCCTAACACTAGCCATAACACTAATGCTAATCCTAAAACGAGCCTTAACCCTATCCCTATCCCTAAAACAAAACCAAGCAATATCCCTAAATGTAACCCTTAATGTAAACCAACCCTAATCCTACACCTAGGCAAACCCTAGTGCTAATTCAAGTCCTAACCCTAGCCCTAGAACTAACCCTGAACCACATTCGGACCCTAACACTAATCCTAGCTCTAAACATTACTGTAACCCTAAGCCTAACACTAACACTAGACCTAGACATAAAACTAACCCTCAAACACTAGTTCTTATATTAGCCATAGCCCTAATGCTAACACAAAACCTAGCCCTAATACGAGCCATAACCATAGCTTTAACCCTAAACCTAACCCTAACCCTTGCCCTAACCCTAACTCTAAGCCTAGCCCTAACCCTAGAGATAACCCTATCCCTTACTCTAAGCCAAACTCTAACCCTAAACTTACCCTAGTCTTAAACCTAATCCTTAGCCTTCCCTAAACCCTAACTCTACTACTAATCCTAACCATAGCTCTTATTCTAGCTCTAACCCTAACTCAAACTCTAAAAAAAAACCTGAACTTATTCTGATCCTAACACTAACCATAGGTCTAAACCTGACCCTAAACCTAAACTGAACTCTAACACTAGCGCTACTGGTAACACTATACGTAAACCTAACCCTAACAAAAGACTTAGGCCTAAACCTAATCTTTTACCTAGTGATAACTCTATCCCTAACCCTAACCAAAAACTTAGCCCTGGCCCAAACAATAACCCTTAACCTAACCCAAACAAGAACCCTACCACTTGACCTAACCTTAGTCTTAATGATGGCCCTAACCATTAAACTAACCCTAACTCAAACACTGACCCTTACACTAACACAACCTTAGCTCTAAACCTTATCCTAAACAAAACCTAACCAAAAAACGACACCTAGCCATAACCCAAACCCTATAACTAGCCATAATCATATGTCAAACCCTAGCTCTAACTCTATCCAACCTAACCATAACTCTAACACTAATGCTAACCTAGCCCTAACCCTAACTCTAACCCCAATTCTGACACTAACCCTAACCCTTTCACTAGCCCAAGCCCTAGCTCAATCTCAATCCCTAACCCTTAAACTTAACCTAACCCTAACATTAACCCTTGGCCTAAATCAAACCCTAACTTTAACCCTAGCCATAACACTAGTTCTAACCCTACCCATTACCCTAACTCTAACCCTAATGATAACCCTAGCCCTAACCTAAAGCTACCCTAACTCTAACTATAAACCTAACCCTAGACATAACCGTAAACCAAACACTTGCCATAGACCTAACCCTAGTTCAAACCCTAACCCTTATCTTAAACCTAATCATAACCCTAACCCTAACCTTAATCCTAAACCTAACCCTAACTCTTACCCTAACCCGACATCTAACTCTATCCAATACCCTAAACATAATGATAACCCTATCTCTAACCCTAACACTAATCATGACCTTAACCATAACTCTAACCTATACCTAACCCTAAACCTAACCCTCACCTTAGTGCTAACCCTAGCTCAAACCCTAAACCGTTCCCTAAATCTAAGCCAATCCTTAGGCCCTTCATAACCCTAACTCTAGCCTTAACACTATCTATAACCCTAGCCCTAAAACTAGTTCTAACCCTATCCATCACCCTAAATATAACCCTTACCCTAATGCTAACCCTAAGAGTAACACTAACCCTATCACTAAATCTAACCCTATCAATTACCCTAAACCTAACCTGAACTATAAATCTAACCCTATCATTTCCCTAGAAAAAAACCTCATGGTAATTCAAGCCCTAACTCTAAATCATAACCTAAACCAATACCAAAACCTATCCCTAACCCTAATAATACCTCTAGATTTAAACCTGACCCTTACCCTAAACTTAACCCTGACACTACACCTAAAATAAACCTATCCCCAAATCTGTCCCTAACCATAACCCTAGACCTGACATTTGCCCTAGCCCTAATTTTTGCCATAAACTTAAAATAAACCCTAACCCTCATCCTACTCCTAAACCTAGCCTTATTACTAACCCAAACCATGACTGTGGCCCTAAACATAATTCTGACTTTTGACATAGCCTGAAACCTAGCTATAACCCCATTCATTCCCCTAAACCTAACCCTATCCCTAAACCTAAACGCAAGACTAACACTAGGCCTAAACCTAACACAAACCCTAGACCTAATCCTAGCCCTAATTTAGCGCTAAACCTAACCTAACCATAGCCCTAAGACTAACTCTCACCCTAGCCTTATTTTTAGTTCTAACCCTATCCCTTACCATAACCCGAACACTTGCCCTAACCTTAACCCTAACCCTTACCGTAGCCCAAATCCTACATCTAACCCTAACTATAAATCTAACCCTAACTCTAAGCCTAAACCTCTCACTAACACAAGCCATAAAACTAACAATAATACTAAAACTAGCCCTAACTTAGCCCTAACCTAGCCCTAGTCCTACAACAAAATAGAGTCATATCCCTAACCCTAAACCTTAATCTAAACCAAACCCTAACTCTACACCTAACCCTAAACCTACCTCTAATGTGACTTCTATGCCTAATCCTAAAATTAAACGTGACCCTGACTCTGACCCTAACACTAACCCTAGCTCTAAACATCACTCAAAACCTAAACCTAAACCTAACACGAGACCTAGCCCTTACTCTAAGCCTAAAACTAGCCCTAATCGTAACCCTAGTTCTTACATTAGCCATAGCCCTAACCCTAGCCCTAACCTAACCCAAAACCTAGCCCTAATTGGAGCCCTCACAATAGATTTAACCCTAACCATAACCCTAAACCTAGCCCTAACACTTACCTTAAACCTAACCCTAACCCTAAACTTCACCCTAGCCCTAAACATAAACATTACTCTAGTCCTAACCCTAGTTGTAACCCTATCCATTACCCTAACCCTAACGCTAATGCTAATCCTAGGATAACCCTAAACCTATTTCAAACCCTAAACCTATTCATTACCCTAAACCTAACCATATCCATAACCCTAGCCCTAACCCTAACCCTAATGCTAATTTAAGCCCTAATCTTAAAAATTAACTTAACTGAAACTGTAACCCTGAACCTGACCTTAATAATGCCCGTAGACCTTAACCTTACTGTAAACCTTAACCTAAGCATTAAACTATAGCTAGTCATAATCCTAACTCTAAAACTATTCCTAACATAATCCTAGACCTGACATTAGCCCTAGCCCTAGTGCTAGCCCTAAACCTAAAACAAACCTTAGCCCTAATCCTCACCTTAAATTTAGCCTTAATCCTAACTCTAACCCTAACCTTAGCCTTAACCATAATTTTAATCCTAAAAAAACTAGCTATAATATCATACCTTAACCTAATCATTACCCTAAACCTAGCCCTAAACTTAGGCCTGGCCATAATACTAATTCTAGCTCTAATCTTAGCCTTAATTAAGCCCTAAAGTTATCACTAAACACAAACCTAACCCTAACCCTGAGACTAACTCTAACTCTCGCCCTAACCCTATCCCTAGTTCTAACCTTATCCCTTTGCATAACCCAAAACCTAACCTTAACCCTAGCCCTAACCCTAGCCCTAACCTTAATTCTAGTCCTAAACCGATATCTAACCCTAACTCTAAATCTAATCCTAACCCTAAGCCTAAATCATACCCTAACACTAGCTCTAACCCCTACACTAATTTGAATTCTATCCCTAACCTAGACCTAGCCCTCAAACGAAACCAAGACATAGCACTGACCCTAACCCTTAACCTAAACCAAACTGTAAACCTAAACCTAACCCTAACCCAGCCCTAATACATGTCGTAAACCTAACCCTAGACCTAATACTTACCCTGACTCTGACCCTAACACTATCTCTAGCTCTAAACACCACCCTAACCATAAACCTAATCCTAACACTAGAATTAACACTAAACCTAACCCTAAAACTAGTCTTAAATTTAATGCCAGTTCTTACCTTAGCCATAGCCCTAACCTTAACACAAAACCTAGTCCTTATCCAAGTCCTAACCCTAACTTTAACCCTAACCCTAATCCTAGCCCTACCCCTAACCCTATCCCTAGACCTAACCCTAGCTATAACCCTATCCCTTACACAAAGTTAAACCTTCACCCTATTGCTACCCCAGTCCTAATCCTAATCCTTAGCCTACCTCAAACACTAACTCTATTATGAATCATATTGTTAGCATTCATTCCAGCTCTAAACTTAACCCAAACCCTAACCCAACTCTGACCTTTATTCTGACCCTAATACTAACCCTAAGTTTAAACCTGACCCTAACCCTAAACCAAAACTTAACCCTAGCCCTACTGGTAACCCTATACAAAATCCTAACACTAACACCAGCCCTCAACCTGAACCTAATCCTAAATATAGCCATAATTCTAGCCCTTGCCCTACCAATAACTGTTAACCTATCCCAATAAGTAACCCTAAACCTAGACCTAACCTTAGTCCTAATTATGGTCCTAACCCTAACTCTAACCCAAACACTGACCCTTAACCTAACACAAACCCTAGCTCTAAATCTTATCCTAACCCCAAAACCAACCCTAACAGTATACTAACCCAACAACTACCTATAACCATAACCCTAGCTCTTAGATTACCCATAAGCCTAACATTAGCCCTAAAACTCACACAAAACCTAGCCCTAATCTTAGCCCTAAACCTAACCCTAAGCATAACCCTAACCCTAAAACTAGCCCTAACCCTAACCCTAACTCTTGCCCTAGCCATAACCCTAGATCAAACCCTAAATCTTACCCTAAACATAACGCTAGCCAAAGTCCTAAACCTCACCCTAACTATACCCCTAAACGTAACCATAGCCCAAAACCTAGCTCTAACTCTATCCAAAACCCTAAACATAACCCTAAACATAATGCTAACCCTAGCCCTAACCCTAACCATAAAACTACCCTAGCCCTCAGAGTAGACCTAAACCTAGCTCAAACCCTTACCCTACCTCAATTCCCAACCCTTAACCTTAACATAACCCTAACACTAACCCAAATCTAACCCTAACTCTATCTAGCCCTAATCCTAATCTTAACACTAGCCCTAACACTAGGTCAAACCCTACCCATTACCCTGACCCTAAACCAAATTCTAATGATAACCCTAGACCTAAACCTAAACTTACCCTAACCCTAAACATAAACATAACCCTAGAACTAACCATAAACATAACCCTAAGTCTAACCCTAACCCTAGCTAAAATCCTAACACTTATCCTAAACCTAAACCTAACCCTAACCATAAACCTAATCCTAAGTCTAACCCGACATCTAAACCTATCAATTACCATAACGCTAATGATAACCATAGTCCTAACACTAACCATAGCCATAACCCTAGACGAAACCCTAAACCTAACCCTAGCCCTAACACTAACCCTACATCAAACCCTAAACCGTATCCTGACCCTAACCCTAACCCTAACCCTACACCTAACCCTGACCCTAACCCTAATTCTAGCCCTAATCCTAACCATAATTTTAGCCTTAACCCTAGCTCTAACCGTATAAATTAACCTAATGATATTTGTGACCCTAATGCTATCCCTAGGCATAACCCTAAACCTATCAAAAACCCTAACCATATTTATTACCCTAAAAATAACCTGAACCCTAACCTCAACGCTATCCATTACTCTACACCTAAATTTAACATTAATGCTAATTTGAGACCTAAACATAACCTTAACCTAACCCAAACTCAAAAGCTAACCCTGACCCTAATAATACCTGTATCTCTAAAACTGACCCTTTCCATAAGAAAACCCTCAAACTAGACATAGCCATAAACCTAAACCTAAAACTATCTCTGTCACCTTAGACCTGACATTAGCCCTAGAACTAATTCTTGCACTAAAACTAACACAAAACCAAGCCCTATTCCTAGCCTTAAACCTAGCCTTAATCCTAATGTGAACCATAACACTAGCCCTAACCCTAAAGCTAATCCTAAAACTAGCCTTAACTATATCTGTAACCATAGCACTAAAACAAAACTGAGATACAGGCCTAACACTAAAACTTAACTTAAACCAAACCCTAACACTACACCTAGACCTAATCCTAGCCCTAATTCGAGTCCTAATCCTAATCTTAAAAATAACCCAGACTCTAACTCATATCCTAACACTCACCCTAACTGTAAACAATACCCTAAAGGTAAATCGAACCATAACCATAACCCTAGCCCTAATTAGATTCCTAAACCTAACCCTAAAACTAACCTTGACCCTGACTCATATCCTAACACCAACCATAGCTATAAATAACACCCAAACCATATACCTAACCCTACCTCTATACCTACCCCTAACCATAACCATAAAACTAACCTTAATTGTAATCTCAGTTCTTACATTATCCATTGCCCTAACCCTAGCCTTAACCCTAACACAAAATCTAGCCCTAATCTGAGTCCTAAACCTAGCTAAACCCTAAACCTAACCTAACACTAACACTAACCCTAACTCAAAGCCTAACCCTTGCCCTAAACATAGACCTAGACCTATCCCTAACTCTAACCTTAACCCTAACCATAGCCCTAATCCCAAACTTTACCCTATCATTAAACCTAGCTCTAAACCTACCCATTACCCTAACCCTAACCTTAATCTCTTTGATAATACTAACCAAACCCTAATGCTAACCTTAACCCTAACTGGAAATCTACCCCTAGATATAACCCTAAATTTAGCACTCACCATAGCCCTAAACATAGCTCAAACCCTAGCCTGAACCTTAATCCTAAACTGAAATCTAACCCTAACCCTATATCTAACTGGTTTCATTACCCTAACCCTAACCTTACCATAATCCTATTCCTAGACATAACCTTAAACCTAACCCTCGCCCGAGCCCTAACTATAGCTTAAAACCTAACCCTTATGCTAATCATAACCCTAGTTCTAACCGTAACCATAACCCTAACTCAAAACCTATTCCTACCCAAAACCCTATCTCTAACCTTAGCTCTAAACTTATCCATACCCTAACCATAACCCTTATTCTAATGCTAACCCTAGGCCTAACCCTAACCCTATCACTAACTCTAACCCTATGAATTACCCTAAACTTAACATAAACCCTAAACCAAACCATATCATTACCTAATCCTAACCCTAATGCTGATTTGAGTGCTAAATCTAAATCCTAACCTAAACCAAACCCTAACACTGACCCTAACCATAATAATTCCCCTAGCTTTAAACCTGACCTTACCCTAATAATTCCCCTAGTTCTAAACTTGAACCTTACCTTAAACCTAACCCTTACACTAGATGTAGCCATAAACCTATCCCTAAAACTATATTTAATTACCACCCAGACCTGATATTAGCCCCAGCCCTAATCCTAGCCTTAACCCTAAAACAAACACTAGTCCTCATCCTAGCCCTAAATCTAGCCTTAATAATACCCTAGCAATACCCCTACCCCTAACACTAACTCTACCCCAACCCTACCTCTAAACCTAGATATAACGTCACCCCTTATCCTAAACTTAACTCTAACCCTAACCCTAATGCTAGTTCTAAGCTGAACACTAACCCTAGCCCTAATCCTAGCCCTAATTTAACACTATCTCTAAGCCAATCCTAACTCTAGCCCTAAGACTAACTCTAACTCTCACAGTACCCCTATCCCTAGTTCTAACCCTATCCCTTACCATAACCCTAAAACTATCCCTTACCCTAACCCTAACCCTTGCCCTTTCCTTAGTCCTAGCCCTATCCCTACATCTAACCCTAACTCTAAATGTAACCCTAACACTAAGCCTAAGCCTAACACTAACACTAGACCTAATCCTAATGATAACCATAAAACTAACCCTAATCCTAATACTAGGGATAAAACAAAACTGACCAGTGGAATTAACCCTAAACCTTTAGTTAAACCAAACCCTAACACTACACCTAGACCTAACTCTAGCCCTAATTCAGTCCCAAACCTAACCTTAAAACTTAGGCTGACCGTGACTCATATCCTAACACTCAACTTGGCTCTAAACACCATGCTAAACTTAAACCTGACCCTAACAGTAACTCAGCCCTTATTTGAGTCCTAACCTTAACCATAAAACTAACCCTGATCCTGACTCCTATCCTAATACTAACCCTAGCTGTAAATATCACCCTAATCTTAAACTTAACCCTAACATTAGAGGTCTAACCCTAACCCTAAAACTAACAGTAATTATAACCCTGGTACTTACATTAGCCTAAGCCTAGCCCTAACCCTAACACAAAAACCAGCCCTGTCTGAGCCCTAAACCTAGCTTTAACCCTAACCCTAGCTATAATTATATCTCTAACCCTAAGCAAATCTCTAACTTTAATGGTAACCCTAGACCTATCCCTATTCCTTAGGTTAACCAAAACCCTAATCATATTAATAGTCCTAAACGTAGTCCTGGTTCTAGCTCTAACCCTATTCCAAACCCTAACCCTAATCCTGACCCTTATTCTGACCATAGCACTAACCCCTAGGTCTAAACCTGACCCTAACCCTAGACCAAACCCTAACGCTAGACATACCAGCAACTTATACCTAAACATAACAGTATCACTAGTCCTAGACCTAAACCTAATCCCAAATCTAGCCTTAACTGTAGACCTAGACCTAAAAAAAAAAACCTAGCCCTAGCCCTAACAATAACTCTTAACTTAATGCAAAGACTAACCCTAAGCCCAGACATAAACCTAATCCTAATTCTGACTTTAACCTTAATTCTAATTCTAACCTGAACACTGACCCTGCCTCTAACACTAAACCTATCTCTAAACCTGACCCTAACTGAAAATCTAAACCTAACACTAGACCTAGCCATAACCCTAAATCTACAAATACCCTAATTATAACCCTAGCTCTTACATTACACATAGCCCTAACTTTATGCCTTAACCTAACACAAAACCTAGAACGAATCCTAGGCCTAAACCTAGCCTTAAGCGTAACACTAACCCTAACCCTAGCCCTCACTGTAGCACTTACCCTATCCCAAACCCTAACGCTAACCCTGACCTTTATTCTGACCCTAACACTCACCATAGGTCTAAACCTTACCCCAACCCTAGACCAAACCCTAACACTAGCCCAAACCTAAACCTAATCATAAATCTAGCCTTAACTCTAGCCCTAGATCTAAACAAAAACCTAGCCCTAGCCCTAACAATAACCCTTAACCTAACCCAAACACTAACCCTACCTCTAGACCTAAACCTAGTCCTAATTCTGACTGTAACCCTAACTCTAACTCTAACCCGAACACTGACCCTGCTTTTAAGAGTAAACCTGTTGCCAGGGATGTGACTATAGGGGTAACATGCTCACCTGGCATGCGTAGGGCTCTGGGTTTGATCCTCAGCAACACATAAAAATTAAAAAAAAATAAAGATGTTGTGTTCACTGAAAACTGAAAAATAAATATTAAAAATTATCTCTCTCTCTGTCTCTTCTCTCTCTATCTTAAAAAAGAGAGTAAACCTACCTCTAAACATGACCCTAACTGAAAATCTAAACCTAACACTAGACCTAGCCATAACCCTAGCCCTACAACTAGCCCTAATCATAATCCTAGTTTTACATTACCCATAGCCATATCCTTATGCCTTAATATAACACAAAACCTAGAGTGAATCCTAGGCCTAAACCTAGACTTAAGCATAACCCTAAGCCTAAACCTAGCCTTAGTCCTAAACCTAGCTCAAAGCCTAACTCTTACCCTAAGTTTAAACTTAGACCTATCCCTAACTCTAAACCTAAACCTAGCCCTAACCCCAACCTTAACCATAGCCATAAACCTAACCATTACCTAACCCTAATTCTAACCCAATTGATAATCCTAGACATAACACTAACCCTAACCCTAAATGGAAAACTAACCGTACACTTAACCCTAAACTTAACACTTGTCATAGCGCTAACTCTAGCTCAAACCCTAACCCATACCATAAACCTAAAAATACTAACAGCCTTAACCATAACCCTAAAACTAAATCTAAACCTAACCCTACACCTAAACCTGTATCTAACCATATCCTTTATCTTAACCCTAATTCTAACCCTAATGATAACCCTAACCCTAACCCTAACCCTAAACCTACCATAATCTTATCCCTAGACCTAACACTGAACCTAAACCTTGACATAGCCCTAGCTTTAAATCCAGCTAAAACCCTAACCCTTACCCTAAAATAACCCTAGCCCAAACCTTAACCCTAACCCTAGCCCTAATCTCAACCATAACTATAGACCAAACCCTAGCTCTAAATCTGTCCATACACTAATCATAAACCTAAACCAAATGCCCTAGCCCTAACCCTAACACTACATTTAACCCTATATCTGATTCTAACCTGAAACCTCACCCTAGCCCTAACTCTTAGCAATCCCTGACCCTTACCCTTACCTAACCATAACACTAACCCTTACCCTAACCCTAGCCCTAATTCTAAACTTAACCCTAGCCTTAACCCTATCTCCAAACCACCCATTACCCTAACCCTAAAAATAAACCTCATGATAAACCTTGCCCAAACCATAAACCTACTCTAACCCTAATGGTAAATCTAACCCTAGACCTAACCGTAAACCTAACCCTTGCTGTAGTCCTAACTCTAGCTCAAACCCTTACCCTAGTCCTAAACCTAACACAAATCCTAACCCTAACCCGACATCTAACCCTGTCCATTACCCAAAACCTAATGATAATCTAGCCCTAACCCTAACCCTAGACCTAACCCTAAACATAATTCTAGTCTTTACACTAACCCTAGCTCAAGCCCTAACCTGTACACTAAACCTAACCCTAAACCTACCCTAAATCTAACCATAACCCTAACTCTAGTCCTAATCCTAAACATAACCCTAGTCCTAACCCTAGCTCTAACCCTATCTTTTAACCTAACAATAACCATAAACCTAATGCTAACTCTAGGCCTAACCCTAACCCTATCCATTACCCTAAACATAAATTAAACCCTAACCTACCCATATCCATTAACCTAACCTTAACTCTAACCCTAAAGCTAATTTGAGTTCTACCCCTAAAACTTAACCTAACCCAAACCCAAACCTGACCCTTACCATTATAATACCCCAAGCTCTAAACCTAAACCTTACCCTAAACCTAACTCTGACACTAGACGTAGCCATGAACCTTACCCTAAAACTATCCCTAACTGTAACCCTAAACCTTTTATTAGTCCTAGCCTAATTCTTGTCATAACCCTAACACAAATGCTAGCCCTCTTCCTAGCCCTAAAACTAGTCTTGATCCTAACCTGAATTCTAAATCTTGCCCTATTTCTAATGTTATCCCTCGCCTTAGTTCTGAACCTAGCTATAACCCCATGCCTTCCCTTAAACCTAACCTTAACCCTAACCCTAGACCTAACCCGAACACTAACCCTAGACCTGGTCCTAGCCCTAATTTATCACTAACCCTAACTCTAACACTAGCACTAAGACTAAATCTAATAATCGCCCCAGCCCTAATCATAGTTCTAATCCTATCCCTTACCATAATCCTAACATCTGTCCTTACCTTAGCAATAACCCTAGCTCTAGCTCTAACACTAGATCTAACCATAATTGTAAATCCAAACCTAACCTTAAGCCTAAACCTCACACTAACTCTAGCCCTAACACTAACACTAATCCTAAAACTAGCCCTAACCTAGTCCTAGGCCTAAAACAAAACCAAGCCTTAGGCCTAACCTTAAACCTGAACCTAAACTAAAACCTAACCGTACACCTAGCCCTAACCTTAGCCCTAATTCCCGTCCTCCCCTAAACCTAAAACTAACCCAGCTCAAAAATCACCCTAAAATAAACCTAACTCTAAAACTAGACCTAGCCCTAACCCTAATCCTAAAACTAGCCCTAATCATAACCATAGATCTTATTTTAGCCATAGCCTTAATTCTAATCCTAACCTAACCAAAAACCTAGCCCTCTTCTGAATCCTACAACTCGTTTTAACCCTAACCCTAACCCTAGCACTAATCATTACCCTAAAACTAACCCTATCCCTAAAACTCCCCTAACCCTAACCCTAACCATAGCTTTAATCCTAACCATAATACTATCCCTAAACCTAGTTCTAACCCTATCCATTACCCTAACCATAAACCTAATACTAATGCTAACCTTAGGATAACCCTAACCTTATCTCTATCCCTAAATATATACATTACCCTAAACCTAACCTGAACCCTAAACCTAACCATATCTATTACCCTAACATTAACTCTAACCCTAATGCTAATTTGAGTTACTAACCCAAAACTTCACTGTGATCATGACCCTAATAATAACCCAATTTCTAAACGTGACCCTAACCCTAAAACTAACCCTTACACTAGAACTAGCCATAATCCTCACCCTAAAACTAACCTTAACCATATACCTAGAACTGACAAGAGCCCTAGCCCTAATCATAGCTCTAACCCTAAAACAAAACCTAGCCCTAAAACTAGCCTTAACAATAACCCTAACCCTAGCCCTAACTGTTTTTTGACCCTCTCCCTAAACTAGCTATAATATCATATCTTACCCTAATGCTAACACTAACATTGCCCTAAACCTAGGCCTAGCCCTCACATTAACCCTAGCGCTAATCCTCACACTGATTCAGTCCTAACCCTAACCCTAATCCTATCCCTAAAACTAACTATAACTCACACTCTACACCTAACCCTAGTTCTAAACCTATCCCTTACCATAACCCAAACCCTAACACTAAAACTAGACCAAACCCTAGCCATATATTTTGCCCTAGCCCTAAACCTAAATCTAACCCTAACTCTAAATCTAACCCTAACCCTAAGCCTAAAACACCATTATTCTGACCCTAATAATAACCCTAGGTCTAAACCTGACCCAAACCCTAAACCAAACATTAACACTAGCCCTACTGGTAAACCTATGCCTAAACCTAACTGTAATAATAGCTTTAGACCTAAACCTAATACAAAATATAGCCATAACTCTAGCCATAGCCCTGAACAAAAACCTAACCTTATCCCTCACAATAACTGTGAACCTCATGCAAAGACTAACCCTACCCCTAGACCTAACCTTAGCTGTAATTCTGGCCCTAACCCAAAACCCAACTCTAACGCTAACACTGACCCCTAGTATAACACAAAACCTAGCTCTAAACCTTAACATACCCAAAACCTAACACTAATACTAGACTTACCCATAACCCTAACCCTAAAACTAGCCTTAACCAAAACCTAGATCTTACATTACACATATCCCTAACACTAGCCTTAAACCTTACACAAAACTTAACTTTAATCCTAGACCTTAATCTAGCTGTAAGCATAACCCTAACCCTAACCCTAGCCCTAACCCTAACCCTAACCCTAATGCTTGCCCTAGCCCTAATACTTGCCCAAACACTAACTCTTACCCTAAACATAAACCTAGCCCTAAATCTAACCCTAACACTAGCCTTAATCCTAACTGTAATCATAGCCCCAAACCTTGCTCTAACTCTATCTTTGTGTTAGGTTTGTAAACATAACCCTAACCCTCTGCTAACTCTAGCCATAATGATAACCCTAACCATAACCGTATCTCTGAATCTAACCTTAACCCTTGTCCTAGCCCTAACTCTACCTCAAACCCTAACACTTGCCCTAAACTTAACCCTAGGCCTAACCCTAACCCTAGCCCTAATCCTAACCTTAACACTAGCCCTAACAACTAGCACTAGCCCTATACATTATCCTGAATATAAGCCTAACCCAAATGCTAACCCTAGGCCTAACTGTAACCCTATCACTAACATTAACCATGTACATTACCCTAAACCTCTCCTGAATCTTAGACCTAACCCCATCCATTACTCTAACCCTAACCCAAACCCTAATGCTAATTCGAGCCCTAATTATAAGCCTTAACCTAAATCCATAAACCTAGTCTTAATCCTAACTCAAACCCTCACCCTAGCCCTATCCTTAATTTTACACCTCGCTCAAGCCCTGAACCTAGCTATAACTCCATCCCTTCCCCTAAATCTAACCTAATCCTAACCCTAATATTAACCCTAACCCTAGCCCTAATCATAGGCCAAACCCTAACACTAATCCTAGTGTAATCATAGCCCTAATTCAGCCCTACTTTAACCCTATCCCGAACCCTAGTTCTAAGACTGACTCTAACGTTCGCCGTAGCCTTATTATATTTCTAGCTCTATTAATTACCATAACCCTAACACTAGCCCTAACATTAGCCCTAATCCTAGTCATAGCCCCAACCCTAGATGTAACTATAACTCTATATCCAACTCTAAACTTAAGCCTAACATCACCCTACCAATAGTCCTTACACTATTATTCATCCTAAAACTAGCCCAACCCTAGCCCTAGCCCTAAAACAAAACCGAGCCATTGCTCTAACCATAAACTTTACCCTATACCAAACCCTATCTGTATAACTAGCCATAACCCAAGCTGTAATTGGAGTCCTGGGCCTAAAACTAACATTGACCCTGACTCTTATTCATACACTAACCCTAGCCCTAAATATCACTCTAACACTAAAGCTAATGCTAACAAAGACCTAGCCCAAAACCTAATCCTAAAACTAACCCTAATCCTAACCCTAGTTCTTACATTACTCCTAGCCCTAACCCTAACACAAAAATAGCCCTAATCCGAGCCATAAAACTAGATTTAACTTTCTCCTTAACCATATCCCTAAACCTAACCCTAACCCTAGCTCTATACCTAGGTCTAATACTATCCCTTACGCTAAGCCAAACCTTATACCTAATGCTAACCCTAGTCCTAATCCTAACTCTTAGCCTAACCCAAACCATAACCCTATTACTAGCCCTAACCCTAGCCTTCATTCTAGCTTTAACCCTAACCCCAAACCTAACTCTAACCTTCACACTTATTCTAACCCTAACATTAATTATAGGTGTAAACCTGAACCTAACCCTAAACCAAACCCTGAAACTAGCCCTACCAGTAACCTTATGCCTAAACCTAACCCTAATACTAGCCCTAGACCTAAACCTAATCCTAAATCTAGCGATAACTATAGCCCAAACTGAAACAAAAACTTAGTCATAGCCCTAACAATAACACTTAATCTAAACCAAACATTAACCCTAACCCTAGACCTAACCTTAGTCCTTATTCTGGCTTTCATCCTAACCCTAACTCTAACCTGAACACTGATCCTGACATTAACACTAAACCTAGCTCTAAATTTAACCCTAAACCAAATCTAAACCTAACTCAAGATGTAGCCATAACTCTAACTGTAAAACTAGTCCTAATTAGAACCATAGGTATAAAAGTACAAGATAGCACTAACCCTAGGCCAAAACCCAACAAAAAACCTGGCAATAATCCAAGGCATAAAAAAACTACCCTAAGCATAAACCTCACCCTTACCCTAGCCCTAACCCTAAATTTAACCCTCACCTTGGTCCTAACCCTAGCACAAACCCTACCCTTAGATTAAACATAACCCTAGCCCTCTCCCTAACCAAAACCCTAACACTAGTCAAACCATAGCTCTAACCCTAGCCATTACCATAACTCTAAACCTAAACCTAATCATAACCATAGTCCTAATCTTAACTGTAAACCTAACCCAAATCATAAACCTAACCCTAGACCTGAACCTAAATCTAACCCTTGCCATAGCCCTAACCTTAACTCAAACCCTAACCCTTACCCTAAACTCAACAGTAAACCTAGCCCTAAACCTAACAGTAACCCTAAAGCTAACATTACATCTAACTCAATCTATTACTCTGAACCTTACCTTAACCTTAATTAAATCCCTAGCCCTAACCCTAAACCTTCCGTGACCATAAACATAACCCTAACCCTAGACCTAACACTAACACTAACCCTCGCCCTATACCTAAAGCTACCTTAAAACCTTACCTTCATCCTAACCCTAACCCTATCATAAGGTAGGGTTACTATCCCTAAAACAAACTCTAACCTTAACTCTAGCCCTAACCCTAACCACAACCCTAGCCTTAACCCTAGCTCTAACCATATAATTACCCTTATGGTAACCTAAATCCTAATGCTAACCTTAGGCCTAACCCTAACCCTATCACTAAACCTAAAACTCTCCATTACCCTAAACCTACCCTGAACCCTAAACCTAACCCTATCCATTACCCTAACCCCAACCCTAATGCACATTTGAGCCCTATGCCTAACCCTTAAAATAAAACAAACCCTAACCCTGATCCTGAACCTAAAATTACACCCAGCTCTAAAACTGACCCTTACCATAAACCTAACCCTTAAAATAGACCTAGCTATAAACCTAACTCTAAATCTACCCCTAACTGTAACAGTAGACCAGACATTATCCCTATCCCTAATTCTAGACCTAACCCTGCAACAAACCCTAGCCCCCATTCTAGCCCTAAACCTAGACTTAATCATAACCCTAAACCTAACACTAGCCCTGACCCTAATTGTAACCCTCACACTACCTCTAAACCTAGCTATAATGCCATCCCTTACCCTAAACTTAACCCTAACCCTAAGGCTAGGCCTAAGCTGAACACTAACCCCAGCCCTAATTCTAGCTCTAATTTAGCCCTATCCCTAACACTAACCATAACCCTAGCCCTAAGAATAACTCTAACTCTCATCCTAGACCAATCCATAGTTTTAACCATATTCCTTACTGTAACCCTAACCCTAGCCCTTACCTTTGCTCTACTCTTAGATCTAGCAATAAAACTAAATATAAACCTAACTCCAAATTTAATCCTAATCCTAAGTCTAAGCCTAACAATAACACTAGCCCTAACACTAACACTAACCATAAAACTAACCCTAACCCTAAGACTAGAACTAAAACAAAACTGAGCAATAGCCCTAACCCTAAATCTTAACTTATACAAAATCCTAACAGTACACCTAGATTCAATCCTGTCCCTAATTCGAGTCCTAACCCTCAAATAAAAACTAACCCAGACCCTGACTCATATCTTATCACTCACCCTAGCTCTAAACTCCACCCTAAAATTAAATCAAACACTAACAGTAAGCCTAGCCCTTATTTGAGTCATAGCCCTAACTATAAAACTAACCCTGACCCTGACTCATACCCTAACACTAACCCTAGCTATAAATATCACATTAACCTTAAACCTATCCCTAACACTATACCTACCCCGACTCCTAACCCTAATTGTAACTCCAGTTCTTACCTTAGCCATTGCCCTAACCCTAGCTCTAATGCTAACACAAAACTAGCCTTAATCTGATTCCTTAAACTAGATTAAACCCTAACCCTAACCATAACCCTAACTCTATCCCTAACCCTAGCTCTAACCCTATCCCTTACCCTAAGCGAAATCCTAACCCTAATGGTAATCCTAGACCTATCCCTAATCCTCAGGCTAACCAAAACCCTAACCCTATTAATAGTCCCAACCCTAGCCCTTACTCTACCTCTAACCATATCCCAAACCCTAATGCCAACCCAGACCTTTATTCTGCCCCTAACACTAACCATATGTCTAAAATTGATCCTAACCCTAGATCAAACCCTACCACTAGCCCTACTGGTAACTTTATACCCAAACATAACCCTAACACTACTCCTAGACCCTAACCTAATCTTAAATCTAGCCTTAACTCTAGGTTAGACATAAAAATCCTAGCCTTAGCCCTAATAACATTTAACCTACCCCAAACTCTAACCCTACCCCTATGTCCTAATTCTGGCTGTAACCCTAATTCTAACTCTAACCCGAACACTGACCTTGCCTTTATCATTAAATCTACCTCTAAACCTGACCTTATCTTGAAACCTAAACTTAACACTAAATCTAGCCATAAACATAACCCTAAAACTAACTCTAATCATAATCCTAGATCTTACAGTTCCCATAGCCTTAACCCCAGGCCTAAACTTAAAATGAAATCTATAGCTAACCCTAGGTCTAAATCTAGCCTTACATGTAATGCTAACCTTAACCGTAGCCCTAACCCTAACCTAAACCTCACCTTAGTCCTAACCCTAGCTCAAAGCCAACCCTTACCATAAACATAAACCTAGACCTTTCCCTAAATCTAACCTTAATTCTAGCCCTAATCCTAACCTTAACCCTAGCATTAAACGTATCTCTAAACCTATTCATTACTCAAACCCTAAACCTAACCCTATTGATAACCCTAGGCCTAAGACTAACCCTAAACTTAACCAGAAAAATAATTCTAGACCTAAACCAAGCCTCACACTTGCCAAAGACTTAACCCTAGCTTAAACCCAAACCCTTACCATAAACCTAAACCTAAACATAGCCCTAACCCTAAACCTAAACCAAATCTAACCATAAACCTAACCCTAACCCTACATCTAACTGTATCCATAACCTTAACCATAACCATAATCTTAATGATAATCCCAGCCCTAATCCTAACCCTATCCATAATTCTACCATTATCTTATTTTCAGAACTAACTCTAAACCTAACCCTCGCCCTAACCCTAACCCTAGGTCTAAGCCTAACCCTTATGCTAAACATAACCATGATCCTAACCCTACGTCTAACCTTAACCCTAACTCTAAACCTAACCTATTCCTAACCATAAATCTAGCCCTAAACTTAGTTTTAACCCTATCCATTAAACGAACCATAACCCTTACCCTAAACCTACGCCTAAGCCTAACCCTAACCCTCTCAATAACCCTAACACTAAACTGAACCCTAATCCTAATCTTATCAATACCCTAACCCTAAACTTAATGTTAATTTGAGCCCTAAACCTAAACACTAACTTAAACCAAACTCTAACCATGACCTTGACCCTAATTACTCCCCTAGCTCTAAACCTGACCCTTACCCTAAACCTCAACCTTACACTATACCTAGCCACAAACCTAACCCTAAAACTATCCCTAACCATAAAACTAGACTTGGAATTAGCCTAGCCATCATCCTAGCCCAAACTCTAGCAAAACCCTCAGCCCTTATCCAAAGGCTAGTCCTAAACCTAGCCTTAATCATAACCCTAACACTATAACTAACCCTAACTCTACCCTAGCCCTAATCTTAGCCCTAATTTAGCCCTATCTCTTATCCTAGACCTAACCCTATCCCTAAGATTAACTCTAACTCTCACCTTAGCCCTGTACCTAGTTCTAACCCTATCCCCTACAAGAAACCTAATCCTAGTCCTAACTCTAGCCGTAACCCTAGCCCTAGCTTTAACCCTAGATCTAACCCTAACCCTTAGCCTAAACCTAAAACTAACACTATCCCTATTCCTAAACTAATACTAAAACTAGCCCTAACCCTACCCCAAGCCCTAAAGCAAAACAAAGCCATAGCCCTAATCATAACCCTTAACGAAAACCAAAACATAAACCTACAACTAGACCTAACCATAGCTGTAATTTGAGTTTTAAGCTGAACCTTAAAACTAACCTTGAACATAACTCTGACTCTAACATTGATCCTAGCTCTAAACATTACCCTAACCATAATTCTAACCCTAACACTTAACTTAGGCTTAACCCCAACCCTAATCATAATTCTAGTACTTACATTAGCCATAACCCTAACCCTAGCCCTAACTTAACAAAAAATCTGGCTCTAATCTGAGCCCTAATCCTAGATTTAATCTTACCCCTAAGTCTAATCATAGCCGGAGTCATAAGCATAAACCTAGCCCTAACCCTAGCTCTAACCCTATCCATTAACATAACCATAATCCTAACCCTAATGCTAACCCTAGATCTAAACCTAAACCTATCCTTAATCCTAACCCTTTCCTTCACTTAAACCAAACCTTACCATAAACCTCACCCTATCATTACTCTAACCCTAATGCAACACTAATTGAAGCCATAACTTTAAACCTTAACCTATCCCAAATTCTAACCCAGACTCTGACCCTAATAATACCCCTAGCTCTAAACCTGACCTAACACGAAACCTAAACCTTACATTACATGTAGCCATAAACCTAATCCAAAATTATCTTTAAATATAGCCCTAGACCTGATATTAGCCCTAGCCCTTTTTTAGCCCTACCCCCCCAAAAAATACGTAGTCTTCATCCTAGCCCTAAACCTAGCCTTAATCATAACCCTAAACCTAATCCTACCCCTAACCCTAATTCTTACCCTAACCCTACCTCTAAACCTAGCAATGACAACAACTGTTACTGTAAACTTAACCCTAACCCAAACCCTAATGCTAGTTCTAAGCTAAACACTAACCCTAGCCCTAATCCTAGACTTAATTTAAACTTTACCCTATCCCTAACCTTAACTGTAACTCTAGCCCTAAGATTAACTCTAACTCTCAAACTAGCCCTATCCATAGTTCTAACCCTATCCCTTACCATAATCATAACCCTAGCCCTTACCCTTACCCTATCCTAATTCCTAGTCCTAATCCTAGATCTAAACCTAACTCTAAATCAAACCCTAAACCTAATCCTAAGGCTAACACTAACACTAGCCTAACCCTAATGCTAATCATAGAACTAGCCCTAACCCTAACCCTAGCAGTAAAACAAAACTGAGCAATAGACCTATCCCTAAACATTAACTTATACCAAACCATTACACTATGCCTAGACCCAACCCTAGCCCTAATTCGGGTCCTAACCCTAACATTAACACTAACCCTTACCCTGACTCATAACCTAAAACTAACCTTAGCTCTAAATATCATCCTAACCTTAAACATAACACTAACATTATACCTACCCTTAACCCTAACCCTAAAACTAACCCTAATTGTAACCCTAATTCTTACATTAGCCTTTGCCCTAACCCTAGCACTAAACCTAACACAAATACTAGCCCTAACCCGAGCCTTAAACCTAGCTTTAACCCTAACCCTAGCCCTAAACCTAGCCCTAATCCAGATCTAACACTATTACTTACCCTAAGCCAAACCCTAAATCTAATGCTAACCCTAATACTAATCCTAATCTTAGCCTAACCCAACTCCTAACCCTATTACTAGTCCTAAACATAGCTTTCATTCTAGCTTTAACAATAACCCAAACCCTAACACTAACCCTGCCTTTATTCTGACCCTAAAAGTAATTGTAGATCTAAACCTGACCCTAACCCTAAACCAAAGGCTAACACTAGCCCTACCACTAATCTTATACCTAAACCTAACTGTACGACTAGCCCTAGACCTAAACCTAATCTTAAATCAAGCCATAACTCAAGCCCTTGACCCAAAATAAAACCTAGATCTAGCCCTAACAATAACCCTTAGCCTAATCCTTCCAATAGACTTAACCCTAGTCCTAATTATGGCTTTAACCCTAAACCTAACACTATCCTGAACACTGAAACTGACAGTAACACTAACCGTAGCTCTAAACATCACTCTAACCCTAAACTTAACTCTAAAATTATACCTAACCCTCTAATTAACCATTAAACTAGCCCTAATCATAACACTAGTTCCTACATTAGCCGTAGCCCTAACCGATCACAAAAATAGCCCTAATCCAAGCCCTACACTAGCTTTAACCCTAATGCTAACCCCAACTGTCACCCTACCCTTAACCCTAAGCCTAATCCTAGACCTAATCCTAATCATAACCTTAGTCCTAAACTTAGCTCTAACCCTACCATTACTCAACACCTAATCTGAACAATAAACCTAACCCTATCGTTACCCTTGTCCTAAACCTAATGCTAATATGAGCCCTAACGCCTAACCTTAACTTAACCCAAACACTTATCCTGACCCTGTCCTTGACTCCAATAATACTCCTAGCTCTAAACATGACCTTAACCACAAACCTAACCCTTACAATAGACTTAGACATAAATCAAACCCTAAAACTATCCATAACCATAACCCTAGACCTGACATTAGCCATAGCCTTAATCCTAGCCTAACCCTAACACAAAATCTAGCCCTTATGTTAGCCCTAAACATAGCCTTAATCATAACCCTAACCCTAACAGTAGGCCTAACCCTAGGCCTAACCCTAACACTCACCCTAGCCCTAATCTTAACAATAATTTAGCCCTTCCCTAACCCTAGACCTAAGACTAACTCTCTCACCGTAGTCCTATACTTAGTTCTAACCCTTTCCCTTACCATAACTCTAATCCTAGCCTTAACACTAGCCCTAACCCCAGGCCCTATCCTTAGCCCTAGCCCTAAACTAGATCTAACTTTTCTCTAAACTAATCCTAACACTAAGCCTAAACCAACACTAGCCCTAACCCCAATGCTAATCCTAAAACTAGCCCAAACCTAGCCCTAGCCCTAAAACAAAACCAAGACGTAGCGCTAAACCTAATACCTAACCCAAACTGAACCCTAACCCAAACCATAACCCTAGCCCTAATTTGTGTTTTAAGTTGAACACTAAAAGTAACCCTGAACCTGATTCTGACACTAACACTAACCCTAGCTCTAAACATCACCCTAACCCTAAACCTAACCCTAACCCTAAGCAAGGCCTAAATTTAACCTTAAAATTAGCCCTAATTGTAACTCTACTACTTTCATTAGCTTTAACCCTAACCCTAGCACTAACTTAACCCCAAACCATGTGCCCTTACCTGAGCTTTAACCCTAATCCTAACCCAAATCCTAAAATAAGCATAAACCTTACCTTATCCCTATTCCTATCCATATCCATTACCCAAAACCTAACCTGAACACTAAACCTAAACTTATCATTACCCTAACCCTAACACTAATTCGAGCCCTAACTGAAACCTTAACCTATTCCAAACCCTAACCCAGATCTTGACCGTAAAAATGCCTCTAGAACTCTACCTGATTCTAACCCTAAACCTAAACTTTCACTAGACGTAAGTATAATCCTAACTCTAAAAGTATCTTTAAACATAATTCCAGACCTGAAATTATGCCTAGCCCTATTCTTAGCCCTAACCCTAAAACAAACTCTAGCCCTCATCCCAGGCCTAAAAGTAGCCTTAATCATAACCCTAACCCTAACCATAGCCTAACCCTAATTCTAACCCTCACTCTACCTCTAAACCTAGCTATAACACCATCCCTTAGCCTAAACTTAATCCTAACTCTAACCCTAACTCTAGGCTAAAGCCAAACTCTAACCCTAGCCCTTATCCTAGCCCTAATTTAGCCCTATCTCTAACCCTAAACCCAATCCTAGCCTTAAGACTAACTGTATCTCATGCCCTATTCCTATCACTTGTTCTAACCCTATCCCTTACCATAACCATAACCCTACCCCTAACCTTTGCTCTATCTTTAATCCTAGCCCTAACCCTAGATCTAAACCTAACTCTAAATCTAACTCTAAACGTAAGCCTAAGTCTAATACTAACACTAGCCCTAACACTAACACTAATCATAAAACTAGCCATACCCCTACCACGTGCATTAAAACAAAACTGAGAAATAGCCCTAAAACTAAACCTTAACATAAACCAAACCCTAACACTATACCTATACCCAACCTAACCCTACTTTGAGTCATAAACCTCACATTAAAACTAACCCTGAGCCTGTCTCATATCCTAAAACTCACCCTAACTCTAAAGACGACCCTAACCTTAAACCAGACCTAATAGTAACCCTAGCCCTAATTTGAGTCCTAACCTTAATCCTTAAACTAACACTGACCATGACTTCTATACTAACACTAATCCTAGCTCTAAATATCACCTAACCTTAAACCTATCCCCAACACTAGACTTATTCCTAACCCTAACACTAAAACTAACCCTAAATGTAACCCTAGTTCTTACATTAGCCATAGCCCTAACCCTAACACAAAAATAGCCCTAATCTGAACCCTTAACCTAGCTTTAACCCTAACCCTAACCCTAACCATAGCCCTAACCCTAGCTCTAATGCTATCCCTTAACCCAAGTGAAACCCTAAACTTAATGGTAACCCTAGACCTATCCCTAATCCTCAGGCTAACAAAAACCCTAATAACACTGCTAACCTTAGCCCTCATTCTAGCTCTAACCCTACACCAAATTCTAACCCTAACCCAGACCCTTATTCTGACCCTAACCCTAGACCAAACCCTAACACTAGCAATACCAGTAAACTTATACCTAAACCTAACAGAACCACTAGCTCTGGACCTGAACCTAATCCTAAATCTAGCCTTAACTCTAGACCTATACCTAACCACAGACCTATCCCTAGCCCTAACAATAACCCTTACCTGAACACAAACACTAACCCTACCCCCAAGACCTAAACCTAGTCCTAATTCTGGATTTATCCTTAACTCTAACTCTAACCCGAACATGACCCTGCCTTTAACATTAAACCTACCTCTAATCCTGACCTTATCTGAAAACTAAACATAACACTATACCTACTCATAAACCTAAATGTAAAACTAGCCCTATTCATAACCCTAGCTCTTACATTACCCATAGCCCTAAGCCTAGTTTGAAACCTAACACAAACCCTAGAGCTAATTTTAGGCCTAAAACAAGTTAAAAGTGTAACTCTAACACTAGCCCTAGCCCTAACCCTAACCCTAACCCTCGCCTTAGTCCTAACCCTAGCTCGAAGCCTAACCTTACCGAAAAATAAAACTAGACCTATCCCTAACACAAAACCTAACCCTAGCCCTAATCCAACCTTAACCCTAGCCGTAACCCTAGCTCTAAACCTATCCATTACTCTAGACTTAACCCTAACTCTATTGGTAACCCTAGCCTTAACCATAACCATAACCCTAACCTGAACCAGAATACTAACCCTAGACCTAACCCTCAACCTAACACTTGCTATAGCCCTAACCATAGCTCAAATCCTAACCCTTACCATAAACCTAAACATAACCATAAGCCTAACCCTAAACCATAATCTAAAATTAACCCTAACCCTATACCTACATCTCTCTGTATCCATTAACCCTAATGATAACCCTAGCCCCAAATTTAACCCTAAATCTACTGTAATCCTATCTGTAGAACTAAACCTTGCCCTAGCCCTAACCATAGCTCAGAACCTAACCCTACCACTAAAGATAACCCCAACACTAATCCTAGTTCTAACACTCACCATAACCCTAAATCAAGACTTAATCCTAACCATAACTCTAGCCCTAACCTTAGCTCTAACTGTATCCATTACCCTAAACAAAACCCTTACCCTTACCCTAATGCTAACCCTAGGCCTAAATCTTACTCAAGATTTAATCCTAACCATAACCCTATCCCTAAACTTAACTTTAACTGTATCCATTACCCTAAACATAAACCTAATACTAACCCTAAACCTAATCCTAACCCTTTCGTTAACCCCAACCGTGTCAATTACCCTAAACCTAACCTGAACCCTAAATCTTACCCTATCATTACACTAACCCTAATCCTAATGCTAATTCGAGCTCTAACCATAAACTCAAACCTAAAACAAACCTTAATCCTGAGCAGGACACTAATAATTCCTGTAGCTGTAAACCTGACCCTTACCCTAAACCTATCCCTTACACTAGACCTAGCCAAAACCTAACCATAAAACTATCCCTAACTGTAACCCTAGAGCTGATATTAGTCGTAGCCATAATCTTAGCCCTAACCCTAAAAAAACCTAGCCCTCATTTTAGCTGTAAATATAGCCATAAACCTAGGCCTAACCCTAACCCTAACCCTAGCCCAAATACTAATTCTGTCACCCTAACCCTAACTCTTGATTTAACCTTATCCCTTACCAGAACCTTAATTTTTGCCCTATCCCTAGGCCTAATCTTAGCCCTTTCCTTATTGTAGTCCTAACCCTAGATCTAACCCTAATTTTAAATCTAACACTAAGCCTAAGTTTATAATTAAACCTAACACTAGCCCTAACTCTAACCCTAATTATAATCCTAAAACTAGCCCTAACTCTAGCCATAGCCCTATTCCGAAACTGAGCCATAGCCCTAACTCTTACCCTTAACCTAAACCAAAACCTAACCCTACACCTAGCACCTTACACTATACCTAATTCTAGTTTTAAGCTGGATCCTAAAACTAGTCCTGAACCTGACTCTGACCCTAACACTAATCGTAGATCTATACATCACTCTAACCCTAAACCTAAACATAACACTATACCTAGACCTAACCCTAACTCGAAAACTAGCCCTAATCATAGCACTTGTACTTAAAGTAGTTGTAACCCTAACCCTAGCCATAACTTAAACAAAAACTTAGCCCTAATTCAAGCCCTAACCCAACCTTTAATCTTATTCCTATCGCTAACCCTAATGCTAAACCAAAATTAATTATAACCATAAACCAAGCCTTAAACCTCACTCTCACCCTATCGATTAGACTACCACTAACATTAACCCTAATGATAACCCTAGGCCCAAACCTAACACTATCCCTAATCCTAACCCTATGCATTACACTAAACCTAACCTGAAAATTAAACCTAACACTATCATTACCCTAAACTTAACCATAAAGCTAATTTGAGCCCTAACTATAAACCTTAACCTATCCCAAACACCAATTGTAACCCTGAACCTAATAATACCCTTAGCTCTAAACCTGACCCTAACCATAAACCTAACCCTTACACTAGATGTAGCCATAAACCTAACCCTAAAACTATCTTCAACCATAATACTAGATCTGAAATTATCCCTAGCCCTAATCCTAGCTCTAAACCTAGCCTTAATCCTAACCGAAATAATAAACTGAGCCCTAAGGCTAATTCTAACCCTAGCCCAGCTCTACATCTACCTATAATCTCTTCTCCCACCATAACCCTAACCATAACCCTAAACCTAACCATAACCTTAAACCTAACCCTAACCCTAATGATAACACTAGCCCTAACACTAACACTAAGCCTAGTGCTAATCCTAGCCCTAATTTAGTCTTATGCTAACCCTAACCCTAGCCCTAAAACTAACTCTAACTCTTGACCTAGCCCTAGCCCTAGTTCTATCCATAGCCCTAGCCCTTAGCCTAGATCTAAACCTAAATCTAAATATAAACCTAACTCTAAATTTAACTGTAACTCTAAGCCTAAACTAAACCCTAACACCAGCCCTAACCATAACATTAATCTTAACACTTGCCCTATCCCTATCCCTAGCCATAAAAAAAACAAGCCATTGCTCTAAGCCTAACCCTCAAGCTAAATCAAACCCTAACTTTACACCTAGTGCTAATCCTAACTCTAAAACTAAAGCTGACCTCGATGTGACCATAATACTAATCCTAGATCTAAAAATGATCCTAACCTTAAATTAACCCTAACACTAGAGCTATCCTTAACCCTAACCCTAAACTAGCCATAATCATAACACTAGTTTGTACATTAGTCACTGTCCTATTCCTTGCCCTAACCCTAACACAAATCCTACCCCTAATCTGAGCCCTAATCATAACATAAATTAGTCATAACCCTAACCCTAGCTCTAACTTAACCCCAAACTTGGTCCTAATCTGAGACCTAAAGCAAGCTTTAACCCTATCCCTATGCCTAACCCTAACCCTAGAGATAATCATAACCAAAACCGTAGCTTTAGCCCTACTCTTAACCCTAACACTAGCCCTAACCCTAATGCTAAACCCTAGACCTAAACCAAGCTCTAAATTTTTCCCTTACCCTAAGTCAAACCCTAACCCACATGCTAACTCTAATTCTAATCCTAATCCTTAGACTAACTTAAACTTTAATGTATTACTAGTTTTAACCTTAGAACTCATTCTAGCTCTAACTCTAACCCTGACCCTAACAATAACCCTAGGTCTAAACCTGACCCTAAACCTAATACAAACCCTAACACTAGGCATACCAGTAACCCTAAACCTATCCTAACCCAAACACTAGGCCTAGACCCAATGCTAATACTAATTATAGCTATGACTCTAGCCCTAGATCTAAACAAAAACCTAGCCATAGCCCTAATAATAAACATTAACCTAAACCAAACACTAACACTACACCTATATCTAAGCCTAGTCCTATTTATGGCTCTATCCCTAATCCTAACCCTAACCCTAACACAGACCCTGACCTTAACACTAAACCTAGCTCTAAACCTGCCCCTAACCCAAAACCTAAACTTAACACCAGACCTACCATAACCCTCGACCTAAAACTAGCCCTAAACACAACCCAAACTTTTATGTTACCCATTGTCCTAACCCTAGCCCTTAATTTAACACAAAACTAACCCTAATCCTATACCTAAACTTAGCCCTAAGCATAACCCTAACCCTAACCCTAGCCATAACCCTAACACTAACTCTAATCCAAACCTTAATCGTAGCCCAAGGATTAGCTCTAACCCTATCCATTAACCGAACGCTAACCCTAACACTCATTATAACCCTATCCCTAACACTAAACCTAACCCTAAACATAAACGTAACCCTAGACCTAACCTTAAACCTAACCCTCACCATAGCCCTAACCCTAGCTGAAACATTAAGCCTTACACTAACTCTAATCCTAACACTAGCCCTAACCCATACCCTAAACCTAACCCTAACCCTAAATCTAACATTTTCCATTACCCTAACCCTAACCCTAACCATAATGAAAACCTTAGCCTTTAACGTAACCCTATACCAAATCCTAAACATAAACATAACCCTAGACCTAAATGTAAACCTAACCCTCGCCCTAGCTCTAAACCTAGCTCAAAAACTAACCCTTACCCTAACCAAACCATAACCCTAGTGCTAACCCATTTACCCTAACCCTAAACTTACCCTACATCAAACCCTAGCCCTATCCCTAAACCTAACTCTAATTCTAGACTTAATCCAAACCATAACCTAGTCCTAACCCTAGCTGTAAACCTACCCATTATCCTAAACATAACCCTAACCCTAATGCTAATTCTAACCCTATCACTAAACCTAACCCCACCATTACACTAAACCTTAATTTAAACCTAAACCTAACCATATCCAATACCCTAACCC
Source organism: Marmota monax (assembly GCF_021218885.2). Taxonomy (NCBI): domain Eukaryota; kingdom Metazoa; phylum Chordata; class Mammalia; order Rodentia; family Sciuridae; genus Marmota; species Marmota monax. The sequence continues at coordinate 244,629 of NW_026692220.1, forward strand.
TAAATCTAACCCAAATTCTAATTCAAGACCTAACCCTAAACTTTAACCTAAACAAAATGCTAACCCTGACCCTAATTTTAATAATACCTCTAGCTCTAAATCTGACAATTACCCTAAACGTAACCCTTACACTAGACCTCACCATAACATAACCCTAAAACTATCCCTAATTGTAGTCCTAGAAATGACATTAGGCCTAGCCCTAGTCCTACTCCTAACCCTAAGAGAAACACTAGCCCTCATCGTAGCCCTAAACCTAGCTTTAATTCTAACCCGAAACCTAACCCTAGCCCTAATCCTAATTCTAACCTTCGCCCTAGCTTTAAAAATAGCTATAAGACCATTCATTCGCCTAAACTTAAACTTAACTCCAATTCTAACCCTAACCCTAGCACTCCCCTAAGCCTAAACCTAACACTAACCCTAGCCCTAATCCAAGCCCTAATTTATCCCTAACCCTAACCCTAAGCCTAGTCTTAAGCCTAACTTTAACACTCCTCCTAGCCATATCCTTAGTTCTAACCCTATCCATAACCCTTTTCATATCCCTAATTCTAACCCTATCTGTACCATAATCCTAACCATAGCCCTAACCCTAGCCTTAGCCCTAACCCTTGCCCTAGCCTAACTCTAAATCTAACCCTAAACCTAAGCCTAAACCTCACCCTAACACTAACCCTAACCTTATGCTAATCCAAAATCTAGCCTTAACCCTAGCCCTATCCCAAAAACAAAACTGAGCCATAGCCCTAAACCTAACCCTTAACTTAAACCAAACCCTAACCGTACACCTAGCCCTAACTTTAGCTGTAATTCGAGTCCTAACCCTAACACTAAAACTAACCCTGTTCTGATTCTGACCCTAACACTACCCCTAGCTCTAAACATAACACGAACCCTAAACCTATGCTTTGCCTGCTTCAGTGTAGGCCTATATTCACAAGGAGAAAACCAGAGAGTGTCCATAGAGAACTGATTGAGTGTGAGAAGTTTAAGCAGCTAACATCAATCCTGTTTGTTATCCAGTTCAATTTCCAATTACCCCTATAGATCAAAATGAAGGGAAACCTTAAAACACAAACTGTTCTTGACAGCGGATTTTGAACAGAGAAGGACCAAAAGTGGGGAACATTGTAAGGTTAGATGAAAGATGAATCCTTCATGGTATCAAAGAAATTTGAACAAAATTAAGTCTAACCCTAGCACTAGTTCTAAACCTAGCCCTAAACCTGACACTAACCGTAACCCTAACATGTTTAGAGAACCTTGGATCATTGAAGTCCCCAAATTGGGACACCTAGTAGAGCAAGCTACCGTATGAATACTGTCCAGTTTCAAAAAAAAATCTGACAAAATAATTGGAGGAGGTATTTCAGTACATGCCTATTTTCCCTGTTTTTTTTTTTTTTTTTTTTTTTCTTAAAGTGCTCTGGGATAATGTTCTTTTGTATGCCACAGCTTTGGACATCTTTCACTA